>NW_025933497.1:0-1247 GCF_000764305.2 Hyalella azteca
TCTTGTTTTTTTTTCTTTTTCCGTGTGTGTGTGTTCTCTCTTTGTTTCAGATTTTAACTTTCAGAGCTGTTAGAGTGTTAGGTACCAATTAAACCCAGTTTAGGCAAGGGGCTTTATGGACTAGCTTCCAGTGCTCCTATAAGAATAAATTAGAAAGAAAGAGAAGACTGTAGCCGTTTTGACATCCGGCTTTACAAGCGTTTACATCCGGCCGCTTTGATCCTTGAGTTACAGCATAGAACAGCTTGCGGTGTGAATCGTTGAAACGCCAAACGCGCAGCACACCGATAACTCACCAAAGAAGACAAGATAGATTCCGTTACGGTGGGCTTCTGCTGTCGGATGGACGTGTGTCTATACAGTCTACTCTATAGCTGTTCAGTTCTTGGGGTATTCGACGCAATTTGCTTGTTTTCCCCAACAATTTGAGGAGACTGGGCATCCGATAATTGCTTCACCGTGGGCCTTATTTGTAGAAAAGTCACCTAATCATTTGTTCTGTAGTAGTTTCCTTATTTATTTCTAATTTTCAGTTTTTTTTCTTCTCTTCATTTTTTTCTTTTTTCCGTTCCTGAGCGTATGCTATTTGCTAAGATGGCAGACGCAACGGGTCTGGCTTCTCCGGGTTCTCCCATCGTAGATTATAGATATAGCGGCTGGCGGCTGCTAACTTTGAGGTAGATCAGATCATCAGGATAAGGTCTACAGTGAGTGAGTGAGACTGTGAGAGTGCTCCTAATTTTGAATATTTGCATGAAGATATGCTAGTGAATGTGATTTGTTAATGAAGATGCTAGTCCTTCCCTCAGTCCTCAGGTGTTCCTATGGGCAAGAAGCGAAAGCATGAACGTAATCCTGGCACACTTGTCAGACAATGTCAGCCACTATCATGGCACTATGCAGAGGCCCAGAGGGTGGATGCAGCGTCGCCAATAGAAGTATTTTTAAGCCCAAAGCGTCGCCGGCCATTTTAAAGATGCGTTGCCAGGTAATTTTTAATGAAAAGCCATTTATGCTGAGTAATGACGAACTATTTACAAGCCACAAACTTATTTGCAAGGTTGCATGCATGTGTTACCCCAAATAACTAATTTTACCCTAAAAACAGTCTGATTGTACGGCAAGTGTCAACTGAACATGTAATAAAGCAGTCTGACCGCTCTAATGTGACCGCAACTACGCAATCGTAAACTTGTTGTTTACATTTTTTGCGGGAACTCATCGCAACTGATTTCCGGACAAGCTTC
>NW_025933498.1:0-92738 GCF_000764305.2 Hyalella azteca
GTTCCCGTTTAAAAAATGCTGATGACCTAAATTTCAATTATCCCCCGTTACTCACACTTCAGCTTCAGAGAGGGCATGCGAGAGGTGCTTGTGAGAGGTACGTATGAGATGTGCTTGTGAGAGGGACGTATGAGAGGTGCTTATGAGAGGTGCGTGTATGAGGTGCTTGTGAGCGGTACGTATGAGATGTGCTTGTGAGAGGTGCTTGTGAGAGGTACGTATGAGATGTGCTTGTGAGAGGTGCTTGTGAGAGGTACGTATGAGAGGTGCTTGTGAGAGGTACGTGTGAGAGGTGCTTGTGAGAGGTGCGTGTGAGAGGTGCTTGTGAGCGGTACGTATGAGATGTGCTTGTGAGAGGTGCGTGTGAGAGGTGCTTGTGAGAGGTGCGTGTAAGAGGTGCTTGTGAGCGGTACGTATGAATGCGTGCAAGAGGTGCTTGTGAGAGGTACTTGTGAGAGGTGCTTGTGAGAGGTACGTGTGAGAGGTGCTTGTGAGAGGTGCGTGTGAGAGGTGCTTGTGAGCGGTTCTTGTGAGAGGTGCTCCAGAGAGGTGCAAGTGAGAGTTCTGCAAAGAGACAGGAGGTTGATATTGTACCAGTAATCCGACAGTGCAGTGCTGGCAGTGGAATGACAGATCGCGAACAGAATATAAGGTTTTATGGTCTACGTCAAACAATGTTAAATATATACTGACACGACGTATTGCTACAATGTGTATTAGTTTCTGTACACTGTTAGAAAAAACGGTCCCACCGGCATCCTAGTGGCCGGTCGCCCCGTGAAAATGAACGGTTTCGCCATTTTTATCAGATGTTTTACGGATTTCTAGTGTAAAACGCTTATGCGAAGTCCAATTCAGCGAGCAAGGCTGAGAGGAGTTCGAAGACTAGAAACGTGAAAAGTTTGTATGATGACATGCAATCATTCGTTAAAAACCCCTTGCAATCATCGAAAAGACTTCGCTACGCAGTTTTCAACAGCCAGACCTTGTTATAGTTGCAATTTGTGTCATTGTATCGTCTTAATCAATTTCCAGTTAAAATCAATCAATTCCCGTTTGAAATCAATCAATTCCCCGTTTCCATAAAGCCATTATTTCACTAAGTTTCCGTACTTTTGTTCCTTCATCAGCGAAGGTGCAAGTTTCTAAGAACGGTAGCACTTCCATTAACGCATGATTTTCTAATGCAATACAGTGACAATTCTATCAACTTAAATTAAATTGCATATAATCGCGCTGTAAGTCTTGCGTTGCATAAGAGAATGCTTGGCAAGACGCAAAGTTATGAACGGAAACGTACCCTTTATTATTTGTTCATAGTCACTCTGCACTCTTAAATGCAACGAAACCTTACCGCGTAGGTTTCTTGAAAATTTTAAGTTATAGGACCGACACAAACTTTTGCCTAGCTTCCTTTATCACCTTTTAGGGAAGAATGTAGAAAAAGCAATCAGTTTAAGCTCTTCCCATCCTCTGAAATTGATTGGATCCCCATTCGCTGTGAGGCTCGCATATAAATACGCTAAAATTTCATACTCCGTGCATAAATTTAAATGCAGCCATAAACATGAGTTTCCGAATTTCGAGAGATGAAGCTACCAATTGCAGCAGATAAATTCACCGTTAATTATAACTATTTTGAAATCTTTCGATATTATTTGAAATAGACAGTAGAAATGAGAGTATGCAATGACAAAATTATCAAGTTACTTAATTTTTTCACTTAGTGAAATTAGGCTGCTTAGGTGAGGAAAAAATGAAAGAACAAATGTCTTGACATCTTGACAATAACTGGAAGCCAAGATATCTTGATGTTATATTATTTTTCATTTATTTTTCAACAGTTATTTTTAACGCTTTTGTTCCTTCCTATTTCTGACACTTTTATGAGTGATGGATGTCAGAAAGATAATTGTTCAGCACAGTCGTGTCATTGTTGCTTTAAACCGATACATTAATGATGCACATATTGCATCAAAATTTTAGTTATTTGAAATTTGATATTTCTGTAATCATCAAGACTCGTGTGATGTCCAAAGGTTTCTTCATTCACTTGATTCCAGCACTGATTTTTTGTCGTGAAATTGCACTTCGTTCTGAGTAACACTTGATGCTATTCCTTTGTGCATTATTTAACCTGTAAACTTCAGTTTCTTTTAATTTAATGAAAATAGGGAATAAATTTCGAGCCACCTCACCTATAACTCATGTATAACTTCAGCCGATATAAGAAGGCTAAATTGAGCAAACGTAAGTTAACATCTTTAGTCGATCACGTCCGAGTCTTTCTCTGCGCTCAATGTGCAGTTCCCCACACTAGTACTGTAATGAAGATAATAATCATACATATTATTACTCACCAAACTCGGCACAATGGATTGATGTGAACGGGATTAGCGCAAGCCTTCTCCAGGGGGATAGTACGACGATCAAAGTCGTTCTATTCGCTGTGCTAGAAGACTCACGGACAAAATCTGATTACGAATTAATAAATCCACGAAATCCGCGAATCCACCATCAGCTGCTTCAACTTCTGCTTTAGAAACAGAGACCGAGCCTATACATTGACTACATATTGTCTCTGACATTGACTTGGTCTAGATGGCCTGTCAAGTTCTAGAGAAACGCTCTGTGGTGCGAGGCACTCAGGCAGAGAGGCGCTTAAAAAGCAATGTTTCGCTTCATTCGAGACGCACTTTGCATCTACGAGATTAAACCCGAGGCAAGACTAAGCTATTGATTACTCAAAATATCTGACGGAGGAATAAGGTCGTGTGAAAACTAAGAAGGAATAGTTCAACAGATATCATATGATGGAACAAATTATCGTTTGCCCTGCAGTCCGTGCATCTCGACAGACTGTGTGCGCGAAGCTACTATCACGCCCACCAGATCGTTATAGGCAATAGTTGGAAGAACGTTGATTGTACGTTATTTCAACGAAATCAGCTAGTTACCAACGTTGTTTCGCCGTCATTTGCCTGGAGGGACATGTTGATTGCAATGAATAGAATGCTAGCGCGATGCCATTACGTACCAGTAGAGTGGTCCTCAAAAAACTTTTTTTCTTGAAAATTAGTTCTTACCTCAGAAACTGGTTCGTCTAGATGCTTAAATAACATACGTAAAATATCTTTCAAATCGGTTGATATTTAGAGGTCGCTCAACGGTGTCAAAGTTTCACCCCTATGGCTCAAGGTCATTGGGTCCGTAGATTGAACAAAAAAATAATGGGTCTAAACATGCTTGAACAGGAATTCCCTGTCCATTCATACCCTAAATAACCTAATTCCATTCCAGGGTGCAGTGTGCACTTCTGACAGTCAGTCAGCCGTGTTCATCCACGGATTGTTGAAGGTTGAGATAGGCGATGTTGACTGTCACAGGTGCGAAGAAGGGATATTTGGTGTCTCCGTCTCCTGCCTTGACGGGATCAGAGCTTGCTTCATGCTAGGAAGTGCTGGCCGTTGTCCACTTCCACCATGGCAACGGCGCTATTTACGAAAACTCCTTCAAGGAGGTCATCTCGGAAGTCCTTCGATTCTTGGAGCGCGCATGGAGTCCAACGGTGAGTCCCAATAACTTCGTAACGACGCTAGAAAAGATCAAGCAAGAATAATATATGGTCAAGAAGAATCGTCACAAGGGATTCCAAGGCCGAGAACGAGAGGGAGTCCGTCTTCAAGGAGGAACTGAATAGGGTCTTGGACGTGGCCCACAAAGATGTGCCTTCAATCATGAAGTTTGAGGGAGACAAGACCTTCCTTGTCGGGCAGCGGCAGCCCAGTGTACATAGGAGGTAGCGATGTCAAACTTGCCTGCATGGAAGAGCAGAGCCGAAAACGGCGACAAGTGCATGAGGAGCACCGTCATTGGGCACAACAGCAGTCAACGTCTTTGGGCACAGCAGCCTGGGTCCATGGCTTCTGTCATGGACCCAGGTAACTCGTCCTCCACGTCATCCAGCGCCAGAGCGGAGGAGGAGGAATTCCATGTGCAATAAGAACAGGGAGCTGTGGTGACAAGCCATCGCGTTAGTCACCGAAGAGGGCAAAGCACATGATTACGCAAGGATGAACATGATTACCGAAACAGCTCGAGCTTTCGGCCACGAACCAGGAGAGGTTAACATCAACTGCTCCTCTATTTGCCGATATCGGCAGAAGCACGAAGCCATGTGCGCCTCACAGCTAAAGGCGGAATTTAAGATGAGCGAGATGGTGCTGATGCATTGAGACGAAAAGCTAATGCAGGACATCACGAACAAGAAGCACGTGGTCTATCTGCCCTTTTCAAGGGGGAAAGGAGCTGCACAACTCCTCGGCGATCCCAAGCTCTCCAACGGTACGGGGAGGGCGCAGAGCGATGCCGTCGTCGCGCTTGTGGGGCAGGATCTTGTGGTGGGGCAGTGTTTCGATACGACGACATCAAACGCCGGGCACATCCATGAACTTGTCCTCGGCGCAACATTCCGGGCGGTCATGGGAGGAACATCGGGACACTGTTCCGACGGTTTCAGGACCAGTGAAAGTTTCTGAAGTTTTGTGGGAATGCTCAGTGGGAGTTTTGAAACTGCTAAACATTAAGAACTCTCCATAAAGAAATCAGAACGTGATGTAGGAGCGTGGAAAAATATATTCGAATTTTGGTCCCGATTGTTGATAACTCCAATGTTCAGACCCGTTTGTTCACTTTACGGTCCCAATGACCTTGAGCCAAAAGGGTAAGACTTTGACACCGTTGAGCGACCTCTAGGCTCTAAATATTAACCAATTTGAAAGATATTTTAGGGATATTATTCAAGCATCTCGACGAACCAGTTTTTGAGATAGGAACTCGTTTTCAATAAAAAAGTTTTTTGAGGACCACGCTAACGTACCAGCGTGCACGGCAGGCGTCGGTGATACCTCTTTGTGGACAACAGCTCGGCTTCAGAGTGTAGGACACTCTGAAAATGAATGCGTCATGTTGTGCAAGTAGTGATACACTTTTTGCACGTAGCACAGATACGATCTTTTTCCGGCCAGAGCTGGGTCAGGGTAACCCACACCAAGGGGCAAAATGTGCATCGCTGAGTGTGTAGGCAAATCTGCAAAATTCCATGAGTATAGCGTGAATTATTAAGTCAACTATAAGTCAGTGCATTCATTTTTTGTCTTATTTTGTTTGTTCATATTGCTTGTCCATTATTTTTTGTCTTATTTTTCTTATTTTTAGGAGACAGATAGACACATTTCTTCAGACCGATAGTCGGTCCAGTAATACGTGTAATTCTATGTCGGTTGACTATTCTTGTCTGAAATATCCTCCCCATAAAGTTCTTCGAAGCCGTGGCCAGTGAAGAAGTAACGCAACAGTTTTCCAGTTAGTAAACGGAGAATCTCTCAGTGAAATTGGATTTTCCGAGTTACCGAAAATACGCCAAAAAATGTAATAAAATCTCATGAGATAAAATGTGAAGTCTTGGTGTTACCAGTCCGTGGGAAGTCACGAAATTCGTAACAGTAATACGAATATATGCTCGAATATAATCGTATATATATTAACAATTAAGATTATGAGATAATATTGAGATAATACAATAAATATAATATAAAGAGATTTAGGTTTATAAGTTACTGAGACATCAAAGGATTATTATTAAGCACAGGCATTGCAAGGGATATATTATCTTGGAGATTCGAGGATCCTTATATTCTAAATCCCCTTATATTAAATCTAATAGTAGAGAATTATAGTTTCTTAATATTAATGAGAATTTATAATTTATAACTTTCAACCTTACCCGGTTGATAATTTTCCACGAAAAACTTAATATTGACATCAAGTTTGCTTCAAACCAATAATACGTGAATATAATAATTTTTAGTTCCTCTTTAGAAGTTTGAAAGTTTAATTGAAATTAGATTGTTTAATTCACAAAATTTATTGAACCTGAATTATATTCCGAAAATTATATTTGCATTTTTACTCCAAGTTTACAGTGCATAGGATTCAACCAATGAAAAAAATATCCGGACCAGGTATTATGCGCTAAAACAGCCCTTATATTGCGGTTACCTACTAGCAAATTTGTGCGAATATGAACTGGATTAAATCTAATTTTTTCAAGTGTGTGTTCATTAAGGTAATAATGTAATAAATATATTGTTGGTTTGATATAAATGAAGAATCCCATGCCAAGCCACGGAACGAGGACAAACCAAACTCCACTTTGATATTTAAATTGAATGAATTTCATTTAGAATTCCTCTTGTGTTTTATAACTTCTATCCCTTTCACCAAAGAATGTACCCCCAGTAAATCAAATTAAAAATGGCAACCAGCACCAGGATAACTATTTTCGAGCTCAAAATGACCTTATCAGCCCTGGAGTTCATTGACTTTTCCTTACGAGATTTGTTATCCCGCTTCTCTGTTTTCTTGACTTCATCCTGAGAGAAAATGTCATCTTCTCTTGATTTCGTTATTTCTTGGATGTTTTCTGAAACCGGAAATTTGTTATCGAGGTTTCGTGTACTTTCACCATAAGTTTCAATAACGGAGCTCTGGTCTTTATCTGAAGCTAACCCATAGTTCTTATCAACAACAGACAAGGTATTTAAACCTAAATCAAGATGATCGTACCCTTTAACGTTAATTACTGATGCCTTAATCTCACCATCGTCGTCCTGACGACGTCGAATTTTTTTGCTTTGCCTGTCAACGTTAAACCGATTTGTCGATTTTAAACATTCCGACCTGGAATTTTGGGGAATTTTGGTTTTCTTGAACCCAAAGTCATCCCAAACGTCTGCCAAATCGTTTTCATTCCCAACAGGACACTCAGAAACACGCGTGGGTTGTTGTACCGCACGCGGCTTTACATCCGTGTTCAAGGTTGGATATGTGAGAGCTGCGTCGACCAGAGCGTGGAAAATGATGATCAGGAAGATGACGCCGATGCAAAATAGGAGCCAAATGTCCACCATCTTGAAATAGGACGTTTTTGGCAGCGATGAGGAGGCCTACGGAGATACAGGAGGACAAAAATGTACAGAGAATTAAATATAAAATTATCATAATTTACATAATTCTATGANACCCTCACTTCAAAGATCTCAGGCCTGAAGAAGAGGGTAACGTAGCTGATGATCAGCAGGATCAGTGAGGGGATGTAGATCGTAAGGATCGCGTATCCTGATCGTCGTCCGAGGGTAACGTGGAAGGCCACTTCGCTAAATCCGAGGGCATCTGAGCCGTTGCGGTACTCCCTCTGTAGCGTGCCAACCTGACGCGAGGGAAAACGCGCGTGGAATAAATTTTGGAAAACAGAATTTTATGCTTACTAGTGCTAAATTTTTCGACAGTTGCGTTTTTCTCATTGGGAGTCCGAATTTCAAAATCTAGTCTAAATTTCTAAATATTTAGATTCTGAGATTTTAAGTATTAACAGTCTAAATTTCTATATAATATGAATGTAAATTCCTGAGTTTGTTTTGAGAGTCAAGACCTAATATGATTATCGCTGATTTTTTAAAATCGTGAAATTATTATCGTTAATTATTATCGTAAAATTATCGTGAATTTTTTCAAGGGTTTGTACATAAAAACTGAGAAAGGCTATAAATAAAAGAACTTAATATATTAGAAATTCTGCTTGTGCTTTGAAAATATGCTTAACTTTCGATCTCTCACTATAGATATTTGGTATTACTTGTCACTATAAATGCCTGGTATTACTTCTCTATAAATACTTAGCATTAAGCATTACCTCTCACTAGAAATACCCTGTATTATTTCTCACTAGGAATACCCTGTAATATTTCTCACTAGGAATACCCTGTATTATTTCTCACTAGGAATACCCTGTATTATTTCTCACTAGAAATACCCTGTATTATTTCTCACTAGGAATACCCTGTATTATTTCTCACTAGGAATACCCTGTATTATTTCTCACTAGGAATACCCTGTATTATTTCTCACTAGGAATACCCTGTATTATCTGTCTCTTATACACATCTAGATGTGTATAAGAGACAGATATTATATTATATTATATTATATTATATTATATTATATTATGTTATATTATGTTATATTATATTATATTATATTATATTATATTATATTATATTATATTACAGTTAGAGAAATGAGTTAATTCTAGGTATCAGCACTGTTAAAAATGAAATCGTTCGGTGAAAGGGTGGAACGTAAAAAAATCTTCCAATGTGGTGTAGAAAATAGATAAAATTAAATATCGAAAATGATATTTTAGAGGTACAGTCAGAGACATAGGAGAATTCTAGGTTTCAACACTAATTATCGTGAAAAATTATTTTACAATAAGGTGGTGTACGCTCAGAGAAAATGGAACATTCAAAATATCGAAAAATAACATTTTAGAGGTACAGTCAGAGAAATAAGAGAACTCTAAGTAAAGACACTATTATAATTATCGTGAAAAATCATTTTACAAGAAGGTGGGATACGGTCAGAGAAAATGGAACATTCAAAATATCGAAAAATAATATTTTAGAAGTACTGTCAGAGAAATGAGATAATTCTAAGTATCGGCACTCTTAAAAATTAAATTGTTCGGTGAAAGAGTAGAGCGTGAAAAATAATCTTTCAAGGTGATGTAGAAAATAGATTAAATGAAATATCGAAAATGAATATTTTAGAGGTACAGTCAGAGAAATATCGACACATTTATTATTATTGTGAAAAAATATTTTACAAGAAGGCTGACTACGGTCAGAGAAAATGGACAATTCAAAATATCGAAAAATAATATTTTAGAGGTACAGTCAGAGAAATAAGATAATTCTAAGTATCAACACTGTTAAAAATGAAATTGTTCGGTGAAAGAGTAGAGCGTGATAAATAAACTTGCAAGGAGGTAGAGTAGGCTCAAAGGAAAGAGATAATTCGGAATATCGAAAAAAAAATATTATTGGAGTATTGCACTTATTAAAGATATAAGAAGATTTTAACAGTCGACACTGAGATAAATGGAATAGTTCAGTGAAAAGGGAGAAGTGTGAATAATGGGGTGGCTACATAATTATTTTACGAAGGAGAAATTTACACTTAAGGAAATGAAAGAATTCATATATCGAAAATTATATAATTTAGAAGTACAATTCTGGAAATGAATTAATTCTGAATATGGAAGAAATACTGTAGGGGTACACTCGGAAAAATTAGATAGTAAAAAATTTCGAATAAAGAAAATGAGTGCAATCAGAGAGAAATATATAATATATAGAAAGGATATATTGAGAGAAATATATAATTCGAAATATAAAAAATGTAGGGGTATCAGAGATATGAGAGACTCTGTCTAAATTGCTATGAACTTTTTCCCTAGAGCAGGTCAACCTGGCCTAGTTTGTCCCAGAAAAGTCGGTTATCTGTGCTTCCTATGAATAGGAAACGTCTCACTATTTATTTGGACAATAAGTTCTATTCATATAAGTGTGGATGAGAGCAGGAATTGTGCTATTACTGCCAGTACACATTACAATAAATAATATCTACGACTCACACTAACATGAAACTGAATACGAACAATACAACACCAGTCAAATAAAAAGGCAAACGTTCCAGCATTACAATAACGTAACAAAAATATGGTGAACATAACAGCAGCACAATGACATTGCAACAATAATGTGAATGTTCCATAAGTGCTAAAACGCTGCAACAATAATGCTGTCTCTTATACACATCTAGATGTGTATAAGAGACAGGTATTACTTCTCACTAGAAATACCCTGTATTATTTCTCACTAGGAATACCCTGTATTATTTCTCACTAGNTCCAGCAGCACAATAACGTTGCAACAATAAAGGTAACGTACCCTCAACGCTGGAACTAACGTTCCAGCAGCACAATAACGTTGCAACAATAAAGGTAACGTACCCTCAACGCTGGAACTAACGTTCCAGCCGTTCGAGCCCGTCTCCCGCACGACGTTCATCGTAGCCTCGCCGTCGAGCGTCGTGTGCTCGTTGCGTTCCGTGTTGACGAAGCCGACAACGGGCGTCCAGATCCTGGAAATGGCCTTATTTTACAAATAATTTCTAAACATGTAATTAATTAAGCTTTAATTATTTTGAAACCTGTACTCAATATCAGTAGTCTCCTTGAATCGTAAATTCGTCAATAATTTGGTACATAAGCATATTCAATAAATCTTCATGAAAAACACAAAAAATTAAGTTATTTTTTTGTGAAGAAATAGTGAATCTTCTTCTTTGCTTTCAAATTATTGGTGAATTTTTGGGTTAAGTAAACTAATGACACATGAGAATTTGAATTTATTAGAACCTTTAAACTGACCTCTGCATGGTGTTGGAGGACAGATGGTTGAGACCCTGACCTCTGTATGGTGTCAGAGGACAGATGGTTGAGGCCCTGACCTCTGCATGGTGTCGGAGGACAGATGGTTGAGACACTGACTTCTGCAAGGTGCCGGAGGACAGATGGTTGAGACCCTGACCTCTGCATGGTGTCAGAGGACAGATAGTTGAGACACTGACCTCTGCATGGTATCGGAGGACAGATGGTTGAGACCCTGTCCTCTGCATGGTGTCGGAGGACAGATGGATGAAACCCTGACCTCTGCATGGTGTCGGAGGACAGATGGTTGAGACACTGACCTCTTCATGGTGTCGGAGGACAGATGGTTGAGAAACTGACCTCTGCATGGTGTCGGAGGACAGATGGTTGAGACCCTGATCTCTGCATGGTGTCGAAGGACAGA
The DNA here is from genome assembly GCF_000764305.2 of Hyalella azteca. NCBI lineage: Eukaryota > Metazoa > Arthropoda > Malacostraca > Amphipoda > Hyalellidae > Hyalella > Hyalella azteca. The sequence continues at coordinate 10,758 of NW_025933498.1, forward strand.
TGGTTGAGACCCTGACCTCTGCATGGTGCCGGAGGACAGATGGTTGAGACCCTGTCTCTTATACACATCTTATTATATTATACTATATTATATTATATGATATTATATTATATTATATTATATTATATTATATTATATTATATTATATTATATCTGTCTCTTATACACATCTAGATGTGTATAAGAGACAGGTGTCGGAGGACAGATGGTTAAGTCTCGGGATGGCCTTGATGTTGGTGTAAGTTAAGCGGTTGTCCTCCCACTGCAGGAGGAGGACAAAGGTCGCGTAGAGTTGCGTCTTGCTCGTGTCCACCCCCAGCGCGTAGAGGCTGAGCTGCAGGGACACGAGGGTGGGGGCGCCGGACCTCTCGGTGGGGGGGAGGTCGCTGTGGTAGCCCTGGTGGGGGAGGGGTAGGGGTTAGATGCCCTGGGGAATATTTGAGGAGTGTAATGGGGAATAATGTAGTGTATATCCTACGAAATATTTTTAGGAATCTTCCGGTTATGTTATAGCTAATATCCTAGGCAATATCCTAGTAAATATCCAAGGGAATATTCCAAGGCAATGGTTCCCAAAGTGGGCGATATCGCCCCCCTAGGGGCGGTGGAAAGATTTGGGGGGAACGGTGAGAAAGAAAGGGGCAGTAAGNACCATCTCACCGCGGGTATGGACACAAGGTGTCGGAGCTGTTCGTCCATCTCACCGCGGGTATGGACACAAGGTGTCGGAGCTGTTCGTCCATCTCACCGCGGGTATGGACACAAGGCGTCGGGGCTGTTCGTCCATCTCACCGCGAGTATGGACACAAGGTGTCGGGGCTGTTCGTCCATCTCACCTCGGGTATGGACACAAGGTGTTGGGGCTGTTCGTCCATCTCACCGCAGGTATGGACACAAGGTGTCGGGGTGTTCGTCCATCTCACCGCGGGGATGGACACGACGCTGCAGAGTTGCTCGTCGCTCTGGTCCTGGCAATCAAACTTGAGGTCGCAGCGAGTCTCCAGAGGGACGCAGCGGGCATCGTCGCAGGTGAACTCTCCCTCAGAGCAGACGCTTAGGGAGAGCTCCCTGGCACCCTCCTTCTGCCCGCACACTGGGTGCTCTCCTAGGGGTGGAGGGGGTGGGGGAATAATGGGTGAATACTGGGGAATGGTAGGTGAATAATGGGTGAATAATGGGGAATGATAGGTGAATAATGGGTGAATACTGGGTGAATAATGGGTGAATAATGGAGGAATAACGGGTTAATAATGGGTGAATAATGGGTGAACACTGGTGAATAATGGATGGAATGGGTGAATATTGGGTGAATAATGGATGAGTTATATGTGAAAAATTGACAAATTATATGTGAATAATGGGTGAACACTGGGCGAATAATAGTCAATACCGGGGAATAATGGGTGAATACCGAGTGAATAATGGGTGCTTCCCTGCGGGGGTCAAGGCGAATAATCAGTGCTCTCTCAATTTCAAATTTTAAAATTTGAAACAATCTGAAAACAATTCAAAGTACCTATTCTACTCATTGGTCATTTACCTAATTATTCACCCATTTATTAACCCATTACCTGACCCATTGACCCACCAGTAAGGGTCCAGGCCCTCCTCCCCATGGGGAAGTTAAACTCGTGGGGCTCCATGTACGCGATGTTGTGGTCCCCGTCGGACCACAGCCAAGTGTGGTTGTGGTCCCTGATGTGGTAGCTGCCGTACCCTGTGAACTCCAGGCTCCCCACCCCCTGCAGCTGGGGGGAGGAGGGGGTGTGGAGGGCAGGAGGGGGTGGAAGCGTTGTAAATTTTGATATTTTTAATGTATTTGAATCAAGCCACGTTGAATATATCCGTGTATTTAATTCGCTTCACATTGAATGCCATTAAAGCGCATTGAATATCTCTATATTCCGTGCAATTTACATAAAACTGAATGTCAGCAAGGGCAACGCATTTTGTGCTTGTTGAATAGTACTAATCAATTTCTTTATGTCCAAAGTGAATTTATTTATCGCTTCTAATGCTGCTATTGAACTTTGGATCGTGAGGGAAACATAAATGTATTGATGAATTCAATGAATGAATGCCTGGTTTTAATATTTTTGGAAGAAGAAGGTTTTTGTTGTTGTTAATGTTGCTGCAGTTTATATTATTATCATTAATATTATTATTATTTGTATTATTAATAATATTATTATTATTATCATTATTATTATTATTATTACTATTACTGAGGCCTCAGTTCATTAACTTTGGAGGCTAAATCGTCAGCAACTTTTCTTGCTTCTGTGGCCAGTGTTAGAGGTGTATTTGCTCCACCTGTCGTAATTGTCAAGTTATAATTACCTGTTCAGTGTTCCTTGCACAATATTCACTAGTCCGTACGTTCATTTTTACTGGTGTGTTACTGAATGATACATTAATTCGTTGTTACCAAGCCTGTTTTTCTAGTACATATATATATATATTTCATTTTTAATTGGTGCAGATATCTCATAATTATTCGTATTTTGATACCTGCTGTGCCAAGAAGAACGTGTTGCGCAGCTCTCTCTCACACGTGCCCCTGAGAGTGAACACCCGCGGCTCCAAGAACCTACACGTAGCGCAGTGGTCGGCCGTACACTCCACGTCATAGAAGCCATACTCGCTCACGTACACACAATTCTCGTACACGTCGCCGTTGGGCTCGTCAGGGGTCCATATTATGGTATGGTAAGGCTGGATTTGACCATCAAAATTCCTGCGGTATTCATTTTCCTTCAATTCATCCCGCAGCGGCGAAATGAACCCATAATAAAACTTATCTGAGCCCCAAGATGCCCGTGATACGCGATGTAGTTCGTAACTCTCGCCTCCCGTCATGGGTAGAGGTAGATGAGTACCCAGGGCATCACAAATGTAGAATGCCTGCTTGTCGGTGACGTGTGGGAACCACATGTACGTCGTGGCAACGACGTGCTGACAAAGTGACGTAAGGCTGACGTCAAATGACGAGGCGTTGGTGAGGATAAACCCTCGTGACCATGAGACGAAGTTACCCTGCACGTCAGCGCTGCAGTTGGCGATACCCTTTATTTCTGAGGGCTTCAGAGGGTAGTCCCATACATTAACCTGTGGTAATGGAAATCATTAGTTCATTTGGAAATAAAATTTTTCAAAGTAAAATGCATAAATGTTTTTGAATTCAATTAATAATACTAACTGAAATTATCATTTATCTATCGAATATGAGATTTTAAATTGAAGAAAAACATCGCCGTGAAGTTAGAGAAATATGAATAAGAAAATTGTAAGTACCAATGAAAAAATTTCCTTTCTTCGCTTTACTTACATAAAATAAATAAATTATTCCAGATGTACGTCCACGACAAAAAAATACAATCAATTCAAAAACCAGTAATTTATTTTCTTTAATGCTTTGAAAGCAAGCAATGAAAATATTTTATAATGCTTTGAAAACAAGCAATGACAATGAGTAAATGTTATGAGTAAATAAAAATATTTCTGGGTGATTTATGAAAAGAGCGTACCATTTGCTTCGTAATATTATGAAATTTTGAAACTAATGTGAACATCTAATTTTTGTTCATGCTGATCCTTCTGAAAAATATTTTTTGATCGGCCGAAATGTTTTGAGCAACTCCCGTAGACTTGTTTTCCAGCTTGAAGTGCCACTCAAAAACGGACTCATCAGTTTCATAAACTCGACGCTCCTCCAAAACTGTACCAGAAACAAACTACATAAAAACAGTAAACAATAACAGTAAACAAAAACAGTGAGGAATAACGTTAACAACGTATATACAGGCTATAATGATTACTATTACTAAAAAAATAGTGCAAGAGTTTATTTTAATTATTGAATTTGTAATTTAAATCAATGAATTAAATTATTTTAGGGGAAACTCTCTCATTGTATAGATATTCTAAATTCACATTGATTGTCCTATTAATTCTATTTATTAATAAAGATGATTTTGTAGAGCTTCTCATTGCATACTTAGATTCACTATTTTAATTCCAGCATCGGTAATTTATGAGTATGGATATTATCTTCAATTCTGACAATAGTTCATTCATAGTTTTTCGAAGAATTTTCCTTAAAGATACTCCAAAATAAATATTTTCAATAAATTACACTTCACAGGTAATGAAATCTAGTTAGTTCTCGTTCAAATATTTGTAGCATTGAACCCACATAACTCAAAAATTGTATACGCGTTCGCAGCAATATATTTCAAGTACGCCAAACATTTAAAAATGTTAACTGCAATTACACTGCAGTTATTAAATAAAAGCATTTTAGGTGCTGTTAATTGCGTAGTTTTGTTCTGCAGTTATTTTTTAACGCTAATTGAGCCCGCGAACCCCGGGCGAAGTTATGCCATTCATCACTGCGACGTTCAGCTCGTTAAAGAAGTTGTTCATCTGGCACAGATGGACTTGAAAATATATGTGAAATAATTGGAATAAATCTAATTGAAAAATCCCCAAGGAAAATTGTAATTCAATCCCATTATTTGCTAATTTAATTTCTCTCCGGGCAAGCGTCACAATACTACTAAAACATAACAGCTAAGTACTAGTAGTACATTGTGACATAGAATAATGTTCCAATAATCTGAACGTCTAGGAACCAAACAATAAAACTTCGTAAATGTTCGAATATACAAAAGGAGCTTAAGGATGTTACATATGACACTCCAGTCACTTACATATGGCACTCTGAACATTCACATCTGGCACATGGAACACTTACATATGACACATCGTACACTTGCAACTGACACATCGTATGTATACATATGGATCTTTGGACTCGTACAAAAGGGAACAACAAAGGCTCGACAAAACGATACTTATGGCTCTCATTATTTGTGCTGAAGACTCTCACAAATAATACTCATGTTGCATTATGAGTCACTTAGAATATTATTGAAGAAGGTTACGCACAGCGGGGCAATTTAGCCGTCACTTAGGCGAGGGTCATTAGCGGTAACAAGCAATTGCTTCACCAATCATCCACCACTATTGTTATCGAGCGCAATCAATTGAATTGCATGCAAATAACTAAGTATTCATTTTGTATTTGACGGTATATACGACTGGTACTCTGCATTATTTGAAAGAGAATAATAGATAGTAATGGGATGATTGTTGTGGGATGATAGTAGTTGTGGAATGATAGCGTCGTGGGGTAAGACTTGTTTTGTTGATGGGGATATGACGAATATCTATATAACAAAATTGTCTTGAAATTAGACTGGCCTGGGTGATAAGATGTGACGAATATTTCTGTAACACAAGATCGTCTTGGGACTAGACTGGCCTGGGTGATGAGGAGTGGTACCATCTGAGGGGGTGGTACCATCTGAGGGGTGGTACCATCTGAGGGGTGGTACCATCTGAGGGAGTGGTACCATCTGAGGGGGTGGTACCATCAGAGGGAATGATACCATCTAGAAGGAGGAGGACTAAGCTATACAAACAGATGGGGAGAAAATCAAGATGTGACTCTCCGGGGGAAAGGAGGGAGGGAATTGTGGTATTCCCTTGGCGAAGAGGGAAAAGTTCGAAAAATGTCACGCAATTTTCAAATGAAATTTAGTTCGCTTCATCTAGGTACTCACTCAGCCGCTGGAACGTGGTTCTCACTTGATAGACTTTGGTCTTGATTTGATTTACTGTAGTTCTCACCTGTTGGACCGTGGTTTTAACTTAATAGTCCGTGGTTCTCGCCTGATGGACAGTATTTCTCGTCTGATGGACAGTGATTCTCGCCTGATGGACATTATTTCTCATCTGATGGACCGTGGTTCTCATCTGATGTGCCGTGGTTTTCACATAATAAACCGTAATTCACACCTGATGGACTGTGGTTCTCACAAGATGGACCGCGGTTCCCACCTGACGGACGAGGTTCTCACCTATTTGGTTTGAGGTGCTGCGGTGGCATCAAGAACCGCCAAGTGTTGGCCAGAACCGGCCTGAATTTATCCACCCACAGTTCTGCGAGCGGAAGCTTGGGTTCATGTGGTGGAATGGTTAGGTAAAAACACGAATATATTGAAGAATAATTCTATTACTATTACCAATTAGTAACAAAATCACCAAAATAAGATTTTATTGAACAATAAATATACCATACGAATAATAATAATAGTAATGGTTATAATAATAATAACAATAATAATAATAATAATAATAATAAAGAAATGTGCAATATGAAACCAATACGTGAACTTTAAGAATAATCTATGTGTACTTTCGGAAGCATTTTTTAACTTTGAAAATCACGTTTTCAAAAAAATAGTGTTAATTAAAATTGTGTTCCGCTTTGATGGTTATTAAGGTATACGTAAATTTGAGTACAATCATTTCTCAATAACTATTATATGCTTATAATTTATGTGAAAATTCATAAATACTATGCCGATATAATAAATTTTAATTCTTGTAAATCTAAACTTCAGACATTGTTAAATGTTGCTGAAAATTCGAGCACCGATAATGTGCATCTAAGTCTGAAAAAGAGAACAAAAAATTTAAATTTGACTCAGTAAAATTTGAATTTTTAAGCAAATCTGTAGTTATTACAAGCCGAAAAATAGTCTTAAACGAAATTAAGCAGGATACAAAATTGATATTACTTTTAATGATATTTCAAGCATTCAATGCACCAATTCTTTAACATAAATTTCAGTTCATGAACGAGACACTCAAAATTTTGAAATTTAATGATGTTCATAAATTAAATATTTAGTGAGTGAAACATTTGATCCCAAAGAAATTTAATAACGAATCTAATATTTTATAAAATTACTGTAACTATTGGAATTTCGATGAATGAAACTCAAATTATTTATATATTTTGACGTGGCCCACCCATTTTTTGAACCACCCATCCTGATTGACCCACCAATATTATTTTGGCCCACTTATATTTTTTTACCACCCATATTTTTTTGACCCACCTATATTTTTTGACCCACCTATATTTTTTGACCCACCTATATTTTTTGACCCACCTATATTTTTTGACCCACCCATATTTTTTGACCACCTATATTTTTTGACTCAGCTATATTTTTTTATTCACCTATATTTTTTGACCCACTTATATTTTTGACCCACCTATCTTTTCTAACTCACCTATATTTCTTACCACCTATATTTTTTGACCCACCTATATTTTTGACTCACCTAAATTTTTTACCCACCTAGGTATATATTTTGACCAACGTAGATTTTTTGACCCACCTATATTTTTAACCCACCTATATTTTTGAGTCACTAATATTAATATTTTCGACCCGCCTATACTTTTTAACCCACCCATATTTTTGACCAACCTTTATTTTTAACCCACCTATATTTTATGACCCACCTATATTTCTTGACCACCTATATTTTCTACCCACCTATATTTTCTACCCACCTATCCTGAAGCGCGAGCTGCTGCCAGCAACGCTGTCCCGGAGCTGCATGAGCGGTTCACGGCCCCTGAACGAGCGAACCAAGAACCTGGCACACGACGTCAGCGAACCGAGCTGACGGCCCCTAGTCAGCTCCCCCAGGTACTGAGCTGACGACGAGGCCGTGTTCATGTCCAGCACCGTCAGCGCTGACATGCCTGACGTGCGAGACAGCGGTCACTCAGGAAAATATGGGAGACTTTGTTCAAATATAGCACCGTCAGCGCTGACATGCCTGACGTGCGAGACAGCGATCACTCAGGAAAATGTGTGAAATTTTGTTCAAATATCGCTGAATCTTTTGATTTATATTGGTCATCCAGACCATATTTCACTCAGCGTAGCAATGCTACGTGCTGAAAGTGTGTCACAGTTCGGGCAATCTGACCCATTTCTTTCTTTGAGTGTGACGTGGGATAAGGCGATCCTTAAGAGAAATGGGTGATAATTTGTCCAAAAAGAGATGCACTTTTTACCCCTATATCTTCGTCCACATGACTCACCTGCGACACACATGAGAACATTTAGCAAACAGCGCACCAGACGACGGGGAGGAAACTTCATCTTTTTTCTTATTTGCTTTGCCGAAAAAAATGAAATAAAATCAAAGAAATGTATTTTGCTTAGTATTTCAATGGATAATATTCTCAAATTTCGTCTCGCATAACAGAGACTGAAAAGACTAAAAATCTTAATTCTGCACGCAGCTGCAGACCCGAAGTTATACAATAAAAAATATTAGTGACGTGTTAGGATATAAATTTAAAATTTGATTATTTTTTGTAAATTTTAAACAAATACGTATATCTAAACAATTTTCTAGAGAAATGGAGTAACCCAAATGTTCGTTGTAATACCCGTGGACTTTTTGACATCTAGAAAATGTCAGGAACTTTAAACTTCATTCGTTTTCAATTCGACGCTCGAAAAATGGTTGATGTTTAATAATCTTTCATCTATATTTTCTTCATCTAGCAAGAAATGAATAAATCAAGTACGAAAACAGATACGAATGAATAAACCTCATGAATTCTAAATTGAAATATATTGATATTTTTTAACACTGGAAAATAATAATTATTATTAAATCATTGAAAGGATTCAACTTGAACGGCTATTTTAGTTCAATATCCCAAATAAGAGACTGCCACAACCTTTCCCTATGAAAGCTGACGCAACACTGGGCACATCATCGCTTCTACATGAAGCTTCGTGACCGACATGACTGTGCATGGGAGAAAAATGAGTGGAACATTGTCTAATTTGCGATGCACTTTTTTGTTCTCGAGTGATTCACCGTACCCAGTTTGAGAGTATTTGTGATACTTTCTCTCTTTGCTCGTGTTGTACGTGAGAAAGTGTGGGTATTGTCACAATTCGGAGATTGTGATCTATTCAATTTATTAATGCATGATGCACAAATTCTATTACTTTTTCATATCAAAGGCATTCACATATGTCATAAGATCATATTCAATAATATGTGAAAAGAGGATGCAATATATTAATAATCTATGGTAGTTTTAGGAAAATTTTATTGCTGATAAAGAAGTCACTTCTAGTCAAGACGCGCTTAAGTCCTTTTCATGAATAATTGAATGAATCTTGAGTAATTCAGCCGAATAATTGAATGACTCTTGAATAATTCAGCCGAATAATTGAATGATTCTTGAGCGGCAATAATTGTGTAAATCTCATGCGTGCAACGTTATGATTAAATGATTATTGGATGCTGATTATTGCGCAAGATTTCATTATGCCGACACTATAGCTGCCAGGCGTCACTGTCATGGTGATCACGCTCGGTTAAAGCCCCTGAATTAGGACCGTTTGAAAAATACATCAATAATAAATAAGGAAAATCCATCGATAATAAATCAGGATAAAGAAAGCCGTTAGCTACGTTCGGGTCACGGCTCAGCAAACTGACATGCAAACTGTTAGAAAAATTACCGTTAACGGTATTACCGGCGTTTCAGTGGCCGGTCGGCACGTGAAAAGAAACACCGAGTTGCCGTTTTTATTCTAATTTAACACTAAAAGTCCGTAAAACATCTGATAAAAACGGCGAAACAGTTTATTTTCACGTTTCGACCGGCCACTAGAACGCCGGTGGGACCGTTTTTTCACCGTTTTTTCTAACAGTGCATGCATTTGTGTCCTAAAATGTGTCTCATTATAAGTTCGTATACTTGCTTGGAATTCATAAATATAAGTAATGTTAGTTAGCGTCATTTATATTTCCTTTTTTCGGTAGTAAATATTGGTTTACGCAATTAAAAGCTAATTATAGGAGTTAAACATTAGTTTTGAATAGGTTCACATTTTTGAGTCAGTTGATTCTTCGAATCGATCTCGAGCCAGGCAAAACTAAAGGATGACCCATAAAAACTACAAAAGTGTATCGCTGTTTCGACAGTCTCACTAATTTGTCCGAGTGTACGTTGATACTGGCCTCACAGAAATGTAGTAAATTTGTGACCGCCACTTGTAAATTGTATTTGCTTCAACAGGAATATAAATAAGTAATAAATGCTCTATAAATAGTAGTATATGCTCAATAAATAACTAATAAATGGTCTATAGCGACGAGTTTAAGTTGCATGGTAGCACAGTTGTTACAGTTCAAAGTACCTAGATCGGAGCAGTAACTATAGGTTCGATCCCAGCTACCTGTTCATGACTGTTCTGGTTAAATCGGCGAGGAGGCCGGGCAGTTGAACACAGCAAAATTAAAGGAGTGAGTTGCGTGTTCGACACAATCTGTGAATATTCTGCGATGTTCTAAATCGGCGACAGGTTTGCCGGCGTAATTAACACTGAAACAGCTATTATTATTATTATTATTATTATTATTATTATTATTATTATTATTATTATTATTATTATTAGTATAGGATTGCCGCTTGTTCGGGATTATAGTGCAAGAAAAAAGGCACATTTGAATTTCACTTTATACTCACTTTCATGCTTTGAGAAAATAATTTATAATATATTTTCCTGGATTTAATTAGCCCTACGTGAGTTAATGCCGATTTAATATATCGACCAAACAATTACTAATATTCATCATAAGGTATAACGAATGCCATTTATTTGTGATTATAAAAAGTAAACGAGAAAGACCTACATCCGCTTCAATAAGCTGTAACATCTGCATTCATTCATGTTTAATTAAATGAATTAAATCATCACTATCAAACATAGATGGGTCAATTATCCTAATAGTGACACACTTTCTACCCATTGATGCAATCGACTATTAAAATCTCCACTCGCCAACTGAGTAACGTCCATTTAAGGTCAAAATAAATAACTACATTTAAGCTAAATAATGATGATAAATAAATAAATAAATGATAAATAATATCAAAATCATCGGAAACGGAGCATTCGCTCAGAAAAAATAGATGGGTTATATTGTTCAAATAGTGACGCACTTCACCCACGTAGCGCCTTGCTACCTTTTTTCCGTGCCAAAATGGGTCATGGTTACCTACACAAGCGCAAAAAACGCAACGCTCTTTGAAAAATGCCCCACTAATTTTTCTTAAATCTATAACGGCGCACCATAAACCTAAAAATCTAACAAAATGATGATAACGGACCATATTTACTATGTACAGTTAGTGACTTTGATCAGATTAAATTAGAGTAATTATCTAATGGTGATTACTCAATAATCATTACCACATAATGATTAATTATTTATACTTGATCCTCCAAACTTATATACGTACAGGCTGCAGGTAATGCAATGGTACTCTTTTATTAGGGAATATTATTATTCATTTAAAATATTGATACGGACAATTATCTCATAAAGTGTTTTCATAAAGCGTTTTCTCATGCGATTTTTTGTTTTAGGAAAATTTTAATTTAATTCTCTAGGAATTTTTAATTCTATAGAATATTATGGTAATAATTTTTTTCATTTAAAAATATTTCTTTCAATGACACATCATTACATCAAACGGCTCAGAATATACCAATTAAGAATTAAAGACCAAATTATATTAGTCAATTATTTTATTTTATTATTTTTTTATACAATTATTTAAATTTTATTAGTCAATCCTATAAAGATTTACTGTGTAAATTCCCCTACTAGTAAACCTTCTACGGTGAATACTAACGAGAATTTTAAACCTTTCAACATCTTCAGAAACTCACAGCTCCAGCGTTCAAGTTTATTTACTAACTAGAAAAGTTGGCAAGCTGAAAAAGGCAATTAAAATTAAATAGTGATGAAACAACGGCGGTAAATAATTTGTTTTTCTGTTCAGTAATTTTATTTAAGAAAATAGCAGCTAAGGAGTAAGCGGAAAATACAAAATAAACTTTGTGGTTAGTGCGTAAAAAGTTTTTATCGTCGTCCATTTGAATGCCTACAAAATTGAACATTGCTTGAATGTAGTACAATTTTCAGCTGATATATATAATAAAACATTATTATTCACAACGCAGGTAACAAAAGCCATAAAAACACCTGTTATTTAAATAATGCATTAATCTTAATCAGCACATATTACGCATTGTTATCTAGTAGAATTAAGTTTATACTAATATTACTAGTGTTAATTCCAAGCATCATCCTTAACTGCAGCGGCAAGCATGTTTTGTCACCGCCTGAAACAACACTCAGAAAAATTAATGTGACATAATGTCCAAAAACTGACACTTTCTTACCCACAGCACGAACAGAGAACGGAAGTAGCTCTGATACGCTCATTTGCTGGGATAAACTAGGTCAGGATGACCCACATCATCGCAAAAATTGAGTCAGTACTTGAACGAAGTCTCACTGATTTCTCCGCTGCAAGGCAGCATTTTTAAAATTAGTAACAAAAATAAGAACTTTTTACTATTTAGGCAGACAATCATCCTTCATTTTGCAAGCCAGTATATTAACAAATTTATCAGTTGGCTTACAAATATAATATAAAAAATCTGTTTAAATTAATAATTTTTACTTCTCGGTGTCAGTTTCGGTTATTTTTGTCGCGGTGCCGAGAGGTTTAGTCACAGCCGCGTCGTCGTCAGTGTTTGCATCCTTGATGGTTTCTTCAGCAGAATGCGGCACAACGCCTGTAAGAAAATTTTTTTATACTTATGCTCAAGTAAAATGCATCCAAGGCTGGATAAAATACCATTTCAAAAAAAATGTTTGATGACTTATTTGCCAGGTAGATCGAAAGAAAGGAAGTATAAAAATTTAAGCATGGAGTGGAATGACCATACGTTGACTGAATGAACGTAGAGAATTCATTGGATGTTAAAAGAAAGAAATTTGAAAAATAGTCTACGTAAACAGTATTCCAAGTTGCTATACACGACTTTCATAAGTAATCCTGAAACTTAATTTAATTTGAACCCTACAGAGTAACGACAAATATAATCAAGATTAAATTTGAGCTAAAAAATTTAAGATTAATCAAAGTGACGGAAAAATCCAAAGCATACAAAAAAAATTTAATTTAATTCGGGCATGAGGTGTGGCTGATCGTTATTGAATTGCTAAACTCTGAACAATACAGCACATAATTTTTTAAATGAAAAATCAGTTAGTTAGCCTCACCTGAAGTCAAGTCAGCATGCAGGGGTGAAGAGTTGTCTGAATCTCGCTGGAATCTCGTATGTTGGGGCGCGGGGAAGTTGTCGCTCTGGGCCAACCCGGGTCTGCTAGCCGAAAAGGTAGAGGTAGATGAAGAGGTTGAGGTAGAACTATCGCCTCGGAAATCCGATTGAGGTCCAAAATGGTTATCATCACGAGTAGAATTTCCACCTAAGAAGTGGTCTGTGGTGTCGAGGCTAGCGTTGGGCGAGTTTGGAGCAAAAGGTGCAGGCCGTCGGTAGATGATATCTTTTGGATGTTCTGAAGTGAATGCTGGACGAAGGGTACTTGTAGAAAAGCCCACAGGGGTTGGAGAATCAAAAGCGTTTCCAGGATTAGGTCCTGAGACATCAGAGTCTTGGTTTCTGGCATGGGGCGAACCACTGGGAGAGGCAGAGGAAAACACATCCAGAGTTCCAGAACCATGATGAGAAGTCCCAACAGAATCAGAAGTCTGTCCTGCATCAGAAGCTAAGGCGTGGGAGGCATTGCCGCTGGAAGAAGAGCCTGGAATAGGACGAAAATTGTGAGCCTGGATTCATGAAACAAAACACAACAGCTAAAGCTGTGACATAAGTTAGAAAGCTTCGAAAATAATACAACTTTGAGATAAACCGCAAATGAACTTTTAAAGCAATGCATTTAAACTGAAAATAAAGAAAATATCGTATTTTTTGAAGGCTTTTAGATTTAAAAAATTATTGGTCGAACTAAACCCATTGGTCGGTACCCGTATAACTTACATAATTTATCAATCATTATCTATATCTTCAGTCCACACCTGAGGTCACATGAGGAGCGAGATGAGGAACATCGTCGGCATCTCTCTGGAATCTCGAGTGTTGCGCCGAATCGTCGCTGCTGTCAACCCCAAAATGGATCGGCGCCGAGGATGAGGTAGCATTGTCGCCCCGAAGGGTTGAGTTGAATCGAAGATGACTTCCGGCAAGAGTAGAGTTTCTATCGGAAAAGCTCACTGAGTGTACCACTGAAACTTTTGTGGTATTTTCACCGTCAATAGAAGTGGAAGGAGTGAATGCTGTTGGTTGTCCGTAGATGGAACCAGTTGGAGTAACAGATGCGGGGTGGTGGCTACCGACACCAAACACTAGAGGAGCGTCATCGCTTTCTCCAGGGTTTGGGCCTGAGATACGGGATTTATCTTCATTGTCGTGGAAATTTACTCGGAAATTTGGATTTGCAGATGAAAAAGTGGAGTTGGGATCGTGTCCTCGACTGCTGGAAGCAAATGCTGGCCCGCCAGATTGGGAACCTGTAACCGTCGGGGAAGCAGAGAAGCTATGATTGCTGGCAAAAACGCTTGAATTTGAAGCGAAGTGAACTGAAGGGGTTGCAAAAATGCTTGAATTCGAAGCGGAGTTACGTGAAGGGATTGCAAAAACGCTTGAATTCGAAGTGAAGTTGCGTGAAGGGGTTACAAAACCACTTGAATTTGAAGCAATGCCACTAAAGTTCGAGGTGCTTGAAAAGTTTGAGTTGAACCTCGAAGGAACAAATCCTGATTGTCGGTTATCATTGTAATGACCCAAGTTGAATGTGCCCGAAAAGTCATCTTCTGAAGTGGAACGAGTTTTCAAGATTTTACTTCCATTTCCAACTGTGTCATTTGAGCCGCTACTTTTATTGGCAATGGGATGTGTTTCGGTGGTGGATAGAGGGGAGCTTTCCAAGCTAGAATCAGTAACTCCTGAGCGATGGAATGAACCATCTGTCTTGTTTTTCGATCCCTCAGTTGCCGGGATGATATCGGTAGAACTGGTGGTAACGTCATCAGGCTTTACAGTGTGAATTTCTGTCGTGTGTCCATCAGAACTTGCTAGGGCAAAGTGTCCGTCATTTTCTTCGTCACTTTCTTTACTCTCTTCACTTTCTTCACTTTCATCATCTTCGTTGTTTGATCTCTTAGCTTTGGTCGAGCCATCTTTTTCCGTAATTTTATCAACTGTTGCTTGTGTAGTTGAGTTGCTGGTGTTGCCACTGCTATTCAGGAATGCTTGGAACACAGGTGGAAAATTAAATTCCAATACAGTTATCTCCTCTTCCACTGAACCATCATCCTTCTCGGTTGCGTTCGAGAAGCCTATTTCAAAAACTTGAAAATGAGAGGTTCCATAATTTGGAACGTCTGTGGTGTTTTTTTCTTCGACGGCAGGGTATCCTCTTGCCAAAGAAGCGACGCACAACAAGAAGGTGAAACTGAGTATCTGAAAAATAATTTGAGTAATTAATAACCTAGGAAACGAAGTAGGTGTTCTGTACAACAAGAAACTGAACACACTCGCTTTTATCAAGAACATTACAACAATTAAAACTAAAATTTTGATAGAGAAAGGACTGAGTTAACCGAATCACAGACATAATCACTCACAGTTTTCCTGTCACCTACTCACCATTTTCATGTTGGTCACAGGAACACGTAGAGTGCAGGTGAAGAAACACGTTTTATTGTCGAGCTCTGCGGTGCTTCTGCTTGGAGACGTCGGAGTGCGCAGGTTTTAAAGTCGAGCTCTGCGGTGCTTCTGCTCGGAGTGCGCAGGTTTTCTAGTCGAGCTCTGCGGTGCTTCTGCTCGGAGATGGATTCGGGAAAAAATGATGTTGATCTGATTCCAGTACCTAAAATATTGCACAATGGCGAATTTTTATTTTGATTTGAATTTAAATAAAAGTATAATTACGTTTTTTTAACTACATGGGGCTTAAGGATTAGTTTTTTAGGTAATGCTAAGATGGTTCTGTTCTTGCGTTTAACCGGTTGGAGCATTAGTGGGAAATATCGATTATCCTGCTCATTATTATTGAAATTGATTTGTTCTATCAGATATAATTATTCAGAACGGGATGTTAGTATACAGTTAATCGGAAAGAGATGTTAGCATACAATTATTTAGTAAAGGATGTTTGATCTCACTCAAGTATCCAAATTCCAATAGTAATTCACGCAATAAAATTCAGACCGCTTTAAAGAACACGTGCAAAAGTGAAATAAAATATTCATATAAGGTGAATACTTAAAAGTTCTCTCCTCAAAAAAAGGAGATTTAATAATGTATGATCGGTCTCTGTTATTCACAGCACTCTTCGGCTAAGGGTCAGCGAGGACAAGCGAAGGTTGTTCCTTATAAAATAATGATTTGTTTCATTGTTGAGCGCCGCATTGACGGAACAAAAAAATCTGTACTCTATTGACACCCTCAGGATAATAATGATTAAAGATCTTTCGTTATCAGTATGGAGGACTGCGTTCATAAGGCCTTGAGGTGGTTTATTAGTTCAACTCTTCAGCCTTTAATGTTGATACACTGACGTCCTTGCCTTCCTAGAAGTGATATACTAACGTCCCTGCCTTCCTAGAAGTGATACACTGACGTCCTTGCCTTCCTAGAAGTGATACACTGACGTCCTTGCCTTCCTAGAAGTGATACACTGACGTCCTTGCCTTCCTAGAAGTGATATACTGACGTCCCTGCCTTCCTAGAAGTGATATACTGACGTCCTTGCCTTCCTAGAAGTGATAATGATATACTGACGTCTCTGCCTTCCTAGAAGTGATATACTGACGTCCCTGCCTTCCTAGAAGTGTTATACTGACATCCCTGCCTTCCTAGAAGTGTTATACTGACGTCCCTGTCTTCCTAGAAGTGATATACTGACGTCCCTGCCTTCGTAGAAGTGGTATACTGACGTCCCTGCCTTCCTAGAAGTGGTATATTGACGTCCCTGCCTTCCTAGAAGTGATATACTGACGTCTCTGTCTTCCTAAAAGTGATATACTGACGTCCCTGCCTTCCTAGAAGTGATATACTGATGTCCCTGCCTTCCTAGAAGTGATATACTGATGTCCCTGCCTTCCTAGAAGTGATATACTGGTGTCCCTGCTTTCCCAGAAGAGACATACTGACGTCCCTGCCTTCCTAGAAGAGACATACTGACGCATCTAGAATAAAGTCTCAGTCTGTCTTAGATCAAGTTTATCGACGTCCTTGCCGTTCTAGAATCGAGTTTAGAAATTCTTCTCGACTTTTAATCATTTAATAATTTAATTCTTGACTTTTAATCGTAACTAGAAGGCGTGCCGCCCGTACGTCTGCAAATTTTCCAGAAGCCAGAAATTTAATTTTTTTCTAGAAATTTATCTTTCTTTTGAGAACTCAATGACGGAGAAGCAATGTCTGCAGCCTCTTAAATTGCTTCAGTAAATTGTTCCTAATTCATTGATATTAATTGAAATAGAAAATAAGTATGATAACGATAAAATTTTTTGTAATTCATGATTTATTTATTTTTAATTTTTATCCTATCAAAATATTTTTTTAATAGTTCACTTTATAATAATATCGTAATCTATGCAAATATTTCAAATAAATAAATTTTTAAACTGAAAATTTAAATAGGTAAATAACAATAATCTATATTTGCTTTTTCGGCAATTTTATTAACCTTTCATTAAATTGAACCTGAATTTCCTTTCATAAAAATATTGAGAATATCATAACATAAAATTTAAGAACGACGTGAATTGATTTTTCTCAATTCGATTAGAATCTTAATAATAATATAAAGAAATATATTTATCACAATTTTTAAGAGCGCACAAACTTTGTATCATTTTACTGAGTTTTTGTAGGATCTTCATTTGATTTCAATATTATTTTTAACTATTTTCTATTATTTTCTAATTTCAATATTAATTTTAACTATTTTTTATTATTTTTTAATTTCAATATTATTTTTTTTATTTAAAGATTAAAGTTCGTTGCCGCGCGTTATTAAGCGCACAGAGTTGTGTTATTTATATCTTTCTGTAACAAGCGTGAGGTGTAAATTTAATTATTGAATTATTATTTAATTCAATTTAAAATGTCTTTGCTGTTTTCATCAATTACAGCAACTCAATTGGCTTTAAATGTTGAAATCATTGAACGAGCTTTATGGATAGCAACACTAAATTTATGTCAAAATAAATTATCTATAGTAACTTCAAGTAAAGGTTAGGTTTGACTAAAGTTAGTAATATTTAAAATTGCTTGAATATTGTTGAGTGCACAAATAAGTCTGGAAATATTTATATTAACAAGTCTTCCCGTTTACATGTTATAATAATTATTTCACTAATATTCTTGCGAACAGGTGCTTGAATTGAATACATTAATACTCCTATCCGTTCTGCAGATGGATCCCTAACAAAATTTAGAGCCGAGGGCGGCTCTGGATTAAGTAAGGCCTAGGACTCGGGGAGCACAGTCCACCAGCTTCCCTATGTCCGCTTTTCGGTCTACATTCCGGTCCCCGAATCAGACACCTACCAGCGCCTGGTACTTATTCTGCCAACTCTTGCCCTACTCTCAGGAGACCATAAAGTCGGCCAGGAGGTTCTGACTAGTCGCTGATTGCGATCAGTTGGCCAACTGACCCAGAATAACTCTTACGCGAACACATAGCAACTCTGGGGCGGAGGCTGAAGCGTACCTTGAATTTTGTTAGGGTTGTAGGTTGAAACTTTTTTGGGGGGGTAAATTTTACGGACCAAACATTTAATGAGAAGTGAAGGGTGCAGTGTGAAGGGTGCAGTGTGAAGGGTGCAGTGTGAAGGGTGCAGTGTGAAGGGTGCAGTGTGAAGGGTGCAGTGTGAAGGGCGAAAGGCTTGCATCACACAATTTATTCAGCCTGTGACGTAGGTTGAATGCAGAGATCAAAGTTGCTACGCTGAACGCATACAAATCTCTGGATGTGGCGGCGAGGATTCGGAAAATAAATTGAAATTTCTGTGAAAATAGTTCAAAAGCAAGTAAAATACCAAATAAATTCATTACATCTTCATTAAAAACGTTCTGGAGATCAACTTCATCATTAGTGCTAAGTTTGAACTGATAAACGTTTCAGACATTTTTTAATGAAGATATGGAGAATTTTCTAAACTTTTTTTTGCTTTTAATTTTTCTGCTGAACATGGAGTTTACGTAGAAAATAATAAAAGTAATTAGTGCGTGCATAAGGGAATGTTTCATGTTCATCTCAACTTGATTTATTATACTTTTCAGTATTGGACAAAAGTTCTAATCCTAAAATGTAATTTACATAAAAACAGTTCGAGCGATTTCAGTCCTCAAAGCTTTATTTTTCTTGCTTATAGACAAAACTACATCTAATTAGGATAATACATCTAATTGGGATAACTATAGCCATTTGGGATAACTACAGCCAATCAGGATAACTACAGCCAATTAGGATAACTACAGCCAGTTAGGATAACTACAGCCAATTAGGATAACTACAGCCAAGTTGGGATAACTACAGCCAATCAGGATAACTACAGCCAATTAGGATAAACTACAGCCAATTAGGATAACTACAGCCAATTAGGATAACAACAGCCAGTTGGGATAACTACAGCCAATCAGGATAACTACAGCCAATTAGGATAAATAAAGCCAGTTAGGATAACTACAGCCAATTAGGATAACTACAGCCAATTAGGATAAATAAAGCCAGTTATTAGGATAACTACAGCCAGTTAGGATAACTACAGCCAATTAGGATAACTACAGCCAATTAGGATAACTACAGCCAATTAGGATAACTACAGCCAATTAGGACAACTACAGGCAATTAGGATAACTACGGCCAATTAGGATAAATAAAGGCAGTTAGGATAACTACAGCCATTTGTGATAAACTAAGATAAAATCCGACCAGGTATGACAAGATTTTTTCATCATTATTCATTGATTAATTTCAAATTATTTTTTTATTGCGTATGGGTGGAAAAATGCCGGCCAAAAATGAGTGTTGTATTTTAATTGGTTAGTTAATTAGTTTGATTTGAATTAATTGTTTTTATTTTAGTTAATTATTTTGATTATAGATTTTGATTTATTATTTTGCTATTTAATAATTATACAATGTTGAAACAATATTATAATGTTCGTTTGTAAGACCAACTCACAATATTTAAGCACATGATCAATAATGATTCATCCTGCGTTCATTCATTGTCCATGCACTGATACGAATTTTGTAAGGTATATTATTTTGTATGCAATTCATACAAGTTTTTCATTATCTGAAAATTTTTTGTCCGATATATAGACACTATTAGATGCAGGTATTTTCTTCTAAGTGGAAACTATGATACTTATTTTTTAAATACTCATATTCTTTTTTCTTCTCAGGTCCCCAAATACTTCTTCTCTCTGATACTCTTTTACATCTCAGACAGTAACATTAATTTTATTGTCAGATACTTTCAGTTACTGCGATACTTTTTTCTGCGATAACAATGTATTACTTTTTTTTCTCAGGCGTACTCAAACATTTTCAACGAAGCTGTTGAATTGCTTGAACTCAAAGACAATCCAGTGTTCACTCACTAACCTAGAATGCCTATATAATATTGAACATATATAATAAAATTTATAATAATAAGTGCCAATAGGATTTTAGTAATAATATATTAATTAACAAGTATTTCATTTTTAAGTAGCTTAAACTGTGAATAAATCGTGGATTTAATCAAGAATAAATGTTAATTGATTGTGTCATAATTCGATTCGTCACCATAATTTTGTAATGTAGAAGAGAGGTATTGAATTCACCGCTTAAAAGTCCAGAGTGATGTTTAACAAATGAATTTATATACATGTTTTATGTAACATTAAATTTATTCACATTATGAGCCTTTATTTTACCCAATTTAATTTAAATGATTTTGTTTACATTATGAGCCTTTATTTTACCCCATTTAATTCAAATTGGCTCCAGTTTCAGTTCAAAACTTTAAGAACTGCATCAGTTCTGAAGAGAACGTTGTGAAACATTTATATTATCATTAAATTCTTTTTATTTATATTACCGTGGCACATTTATATCGTATATTATTTATATATAACGCACATACTTCAATTACATCGGATAGATCATTCATGGATTGCGATGAACTAACGGGTCATTTTGCTATATTTTAATTCCTTTTACATACAACAAAAACCCAATAAAGAAAATATAATCGTGCTTTTGTTCATGTCTCTTTACTTGGCTAATTTGATTTCGATTTTTTAGTTAACTTGAGATAATTTAGACTTCATAACTGTTTAAATAATAATAACTAATAAAGCAGTAGGTAATAATATAATAAATGAATTAAATAATAATAATAAATTAGAATCAACAGTAATGAAATCAACTTCAAACCGGCAATCAGGCAATCACACCGAGCGGTTATTTTCGCAACAAACTTCCGACGAAAAAACCGACATGAGTCACCATGCTTTGCAATGCAGCTCATAGCTCCTGTATATATACACATCATCCTCATTATCATTCTTATATAGTTCCTCATACACAACACGCTCGGCCTCGGTATCCTTGAGGCGCGTTCTGAATTATCATTTTAACCCCGCAGAATTTTCCAGAATAATTCCAGTATTAAAGTTATTACAATTCTAGCCGCGCGCCTGCATCTGCCCAGGTTGTTGCGGCACGCAGGATGTTGCGGTGACTCGTAAACCGTCGACTGAATCTTACTCTTACGTCTTCAAAAGAACGTAAGAGTAAGATTTAGTAATAGCTTACGATTCACTGCAATAATAAAACATATCAGGGAACGTAGGAGTAAGATTTATTAACAGTTTCCAATTCACTGCATTAATAAAGACATATCAGGGAACGTAGGAGTAAAGTTTAGTAATAGTTTACGATTCACTGTATTAATAAAGACATATCAGGGGAGCGTAAGAGTAAGATTTAGTAACAGTTTACGATTCACTGCATTAATAAAAACACATCAGGGAAACGTAAGAGTCAACAGTTTACGATTCACTGCAGTAATAAAACATGTCAGAGGTACGTATGAGTAAGATTCAGTCAAGAGTTTACGATTCACTGCAATAATAAAAGATATCAGTGGTGTGTAAGAGTACAATTCAGTCATAAGACCACGATTCATTACAATATTAAAGACGCATTTGGTAAACGTATGAGTTAGATCCAGTCAACGGTTTACTATATATCAGAGGAATAACTTGTAACGTATAAGTAATATTCGAAACGAACTGAATCTCACTCGCTGGCTCCACTGATATTTATTATCGAAGTGAATCGTAAACTTTTTACTTAATGTCACTCTACCATGTGCCCTTTCAGAATTTTGAAATTTCACGCGTTTAAAATGGCAAGAAAATTTATAATTTTTTCTGAGAAAATTTCGAAGACCAGATCTTCATTGATTAAAAATTAATTCAACAAATAGAATTTTTTTGCCATATTTGGAATTCTTCGAAGAATATTCTTGATTTTCTATCGTTGTTTCTAATTCTCTTCTGTTCAAATTTAGCATTTCTGAATAATTCAGGTGTAAAATAAATTTTGCATGAGTTTTATATATTTTCATGATCCTTTAAGAATCTTAGGCAACTAAAAGAAAAACTTCAACGCATGCCATTGAAAATAATAACAGCTCAACAGTGCAGTGCTCCCATTAGAGATAACAGCAACACAGCGGTGCAGTGCTCCCATTAGAGATAACAGCAACACAGCTGGTGCAGTGCTCCCATTAGAGATAACAGCAACACAGCGGTGCAATCATTAAACTCTGCATGATGATGGTGAAATTTACAAAATTTTATGTTTCCGTTGGACGTTGGTCAATCTACATTTTTGACCATTGGCCGCTAGCGTCTTGTTATCCTTTTGACTTTATTTGGTCGATAATACCGAGGGAATTTTGAATTGGATTGAAAAATTTAGTATGAATCAAAAACTTGAATTTAAATTGAGACATTAAATATATACTTAAAAATTTTATTTCAATGGGAGCATTTAATGTCTATTGAAAACATGAATTTAAATTTAAAAGCTAATTCAAATTATAAAATTTAGTTTAAAGTGAAATAGTGAATTGAACGGGAAAAATGAATTGAAATGAAACAATTAATCAAAATAAAAAAATATAATGTATAACTGCAAGATTGAATATCGGTTGCAAAATCGAATTTAAATTGAAAAATTTAATTCAAACTGATAGTTACAATACAATTGAAAAATAAATAAATCAAATTAAAATCTTTTCGCAGAATGATTCACTACATTGTCAAGATGTAACTTTAATAAGGAATGTAATAATGTTCAATAGCCTTTATTAATCATATTAATTAACCTATCTTTCATGAAGTTCCGAATTGGTACCGCTAAGTATACGAAGATGGATAATGACCAAATATGATCATTTAGGTAATACAACATACATAATTACAACGAAGTGACATTTGATTTGGAAAAAACCAAATACTTTTAGATCCCCTCAATATGAGATAATTTATGATTAGATTAGATTACATTAGATTTATGATTACATTATTTATGATTACATTAGATTTATGAAATAAATAAAGCTTGTCATAATATTCGACAATGAACTGCATATTGAAGCTAGTTGTCTACGGGACATTAGTAACTCTGACGAATTCATTCTCAAGCCCACATTCATAATCATTAAACAACACCACATTCATAATCAGTAAACAAAACCACTTCCATAATCAGTAAACAACACCACTTCCATAATCAGTAAACAACCCACATTCATAATCAGTAAACAACCCACTTTCATAATCAGTAAACAACACCACATTCATAATCAGTAAACAACCCACATTCATAATCAGTAAACAACACCACTTCCATAATCAGTAAACAACACCACATTCATAATCAGTAAACAACACCACTTCCATAATCAGTAAACAACACCACTTTCATAATCGTTATACAAGCACACTTTCATAATCACTAATCAACAATCCAAGAAATTAAATAAACATATTTTTTCGTCAAGTAGCAATTAATAGCTGGAGGTTTTTCAGAAAGTGGGTCAAACATCATAAGTTCAAGAGATGGAATATAAATGTCAAAAAGTGCAGTCTCAGAGATGACTCTAGTAGTAAAGTATTCCAGTAGCAAAGTATTAGTATTCTAGAGAGTAAACTAATTGAAATCAATCAAATTTCCATGCGATAAGGAATACTTCGATTTGACATGTTCATTAGTTATCAAATGATATCCTGCATAAAAGTCTATGAAAAATTCGCATTGTGGTTAATTACGAAAAATTAGTCCCGATTTTGACTTGAATTACCTTGAGTGCGATATTAAAATGTCGCTCCTGATAAACTTTGTAAATCTACTATATTTTATTGAACTATTGAACGATTTCAACTCAGGGCATTGATGTAAATTTGCTGGACCGAAATCTTATTCGAAACGAAGAATTGATGATTAAAACGTCAATTAAATGGAATAAATTTGTGTTTCTTTACCCTTGTAATGCGATATATATTGTACGAGCCTCGTGAGGCAGATTATAAGAGCTATACAATGCTAGTGAGGCAGCCAATCAGAAGTTAGCGGTGCTAGTGAGGCAGCCAATCAGAAGTTAGCAGAACTAGTGAGGCAGCCAATCAGAAGTTAGCAGGGCTAGTGAGGCAGCCAATCAGAAATTAGCGGTGCTAGTGAGGCAGCCAATCAGAAGAGCGGCTTTTCAGTGGCTACATGGATCAGCGTCGTTGATACTCCAGGTTAAAATCCTCTGACACACTGAGTCAAAAAATATCCGACATACTGAGTCAAAAAGCCCCTCACACGCTGAGTCAAAAGCCCCTGACACACTGAGTCGTAAGCTCCTGACACACTAAGCTAGAAATCCTCTGACACACTGAGTCAGAAATTCTCAGACGCACTGAGCTTAGATGTTCAGTACATCGGTGTATGTTAGATCATCACTAATCAGACTCAAAATAAAAAAAAACCTCAACTGTTATTGTGAAATATATCTTATTTCCTCAGTAATTACTTGAAACAAAAGGCTTAAATTTTCTAAATAGATAAAAGCTTTCACAAAGATCACCGCGTAGTTCATTTGAACGCTTGTAATTAGTTAAACTAAATTGAATTTCGTTTCCTAAAGAGGATCTCCAATAAATATTGAATGTAACATAACGTTGACTAAGGAATCATAAATAATATAACCAAGGTTAATTTTAGACAACTTTAATTCAGTTGGCAAGGGAACAAATAAATGTAGTTGTTTCTACTTAATATATTAATAACTAAAAAAAGAAGATCCGAAACCGAGATCCTGAATAAAGTGCAACTTCGTTCGCAATAATATTTTTCTTGTTATTAAATCATCGTGTAATCTAACAGAATAACAACGGAAGAACAGTAGACAATAATTTAAAAATATGAAAAGATTGAGTCAGAAAAATAGGGTATATTAAGAAAAATATTACGAATCAGTTGTAGAAATGTATTAAATCGTGTGCTTTGACAATGCAGATACTCTAGGCTTGGTTAGAAATAGGAAATCTTAAAATCAGCAGTATGGTACTACACACTATGTAAGGGATTGTAAAGAAAACCAAAAGTTGCAGAGAAATAAGAAAAAACTGAATTGTTCAGAAGTAAACAATTCAGGAATTTTCACTGTTATAGATAATTAGAAAGATTAAGAATCACTTGGAGGCGCGGGTTTATCATAAGCTAACTGAGTTCCGCCCGAATTGTTCTGGTCAAAAATGTACTTCTTGCGAAGCTCATGAAGCTCCTGGCGACGACGTAACTTGGTAGCTTCATCGTCAGATTCTAGGGGCGGATGTTCAGTTGCTGAGGACTCCTCTGCGCCTTGCCGCTTGGCAAAACCAGAGCTCACTCCTGGTCTTGAAGAATACAAAAAATTTAAAAGATTAGGACACCAAAATGACTGGTACTTACATTCATGTCAATTACTCTATTGGAAATCCAAAGTGGAAGCTTTTCAGACAGCAGTAATTTTTGAATGACAGAATATAGTAACGAAAATCAATATTTGCTTCTCCCAAGCAACATTTTCTTTCGGGTTTGAACAAAGTACCAGGCAAAGAAAAAATTTTCAGTTAGGGCGACCGGGGAAAGTTTTGTTAAAAATTTCGATTAATGAACATGCAAAATCCATTATTTAACGACATACCTGAGCCAGCGAAGCCACCCGAGGATGGGAAGGCAGGGCTTCTCGCTCCAGAAGAGAAGCTTGAGCCATCGAAGGAAGAGCTAGAAAAGCTTGATGACGAATCAGGCTGACCGGCACTAAAGAAAGTGGGGGCATTGATGCTATCAGGCTCTTGACTTCCGAAAGAAGGGGCCCCAAATTGGCTTTCCGAAGCTACTTGCCCAGATCCAAACTGGTCAGGTGCAAATGTATCTTCCCCGCTGTTGAAATCGTCCGCTGATCTCCGATTAAATTGCTTTGCTGATGATCCAGATGAAGCTGCTGGTTGGATTGCTGAAGGAGGAAGTCCAGCCGCTCCAACTCCAGAAACGGAACGAGCAGTGGTCGTTGGGACCTTGGTTGTCGAGTCATCAGCGGATCTGCGAACGAAATGCCCTGATGGTGCAGGAGCTGAGCTTGAAGGTGACCCAAAGGGAGAAGCAGGACGACCATCAGAGCTTTGGGCTCCACCATTGGCGTTACTCGCTGATGAACCTTGGCTTCCAAAAGTCGAAGAAGGTGATTGGAAACCAATAGATGCTCCTTGTCCAGAAGCGCCTACAGATGGACGTCCAATTCCAGAGGATGACCCTGCAGAAGTTCCAGGCTGTTCTTGAGCAGATCTCCGTTGGAATGTACGAACGGGAGTGCTTGAAGCTACTGGTTTGGATGAAATAGAGCCGACGTTTGATGTAGAACTGCCGAACGACGTCGCTCCCCTGTTCGAAGACTCAATTGATGAGTTCCTCGCCGATGCTGACACAGGCCTCCCGAAAGTAGAAACACCAGATGGGGATGCTCCGCTTGATGGAGTCAGCTGAGCTGATCTGTCAAAACGAGATGAACTTGCAACTCCAGAGTTGGATGAAATAGGGTTAACGCTTGATGCAGGGCTACCGAATGTCCCCGTTCCTCTATTCGATGACTCAATTGATGAGTTTCTTGCTGATACTGACACTGGACGTCCGAAGGTAGACACACCAGATGCAGATGCTCCGCTTGAAGGGGTCAACTGAGCTGATCTGTCAAAACGAGATGAACCAGCAACTCCCTGATGGGAGGAAGATGAACCAAGGCTTGATGGAGAGTTACTAAACGACGTTGTTCCTCTATTGGAAGAGTCGAATGACGAGGTCCTATTTGATGCGGACGATGTGGCCCCTGTCTGTGCGCTTGAGGTTCCGAAAGAAGCAACTGCGGAAGGAGACGCTCCGCTTGAGGAAGCAAACTGAGCAGACCTGCGAACAATAGAATGCGAAGCACCAACAGATGTGCTAGAGCGTGAGCTGTTAGATCCTCCTTTCAATCCTTCGTCGTTGGTGCTGGAGGAAGCAACTGCAGAGGGTGAAAGTCCCCCAACCGACGTTACGGGCGAACTGTTATCATTTCCGGCCGATCGTCGGACAAAGCTGCTTGATCCGCCAATGTGTGAAGTAGAACTTCCAGTAGGAGTCTTGCTATCTTTATCTGAGTTTCCATCTTTGCCGGCTGAAGCACTTCCACTTGCAG
The DNA here is from genome assembly GCF_000764305.2 of Hyalella azteca. Taxonomy (NCBI): domain Eukaryota; kingdom Metazoa; phylum Arthropoda; class Malacostraca; order Amphipoda; family Hyalellidae; genus Hyalella; species Hyalella azteca. The sequence continues at coordinate 38,389 of NW_025933498.1, forward strand.
AGGATGCAGCTCCAGTTGGTGAGAGTCCAGCTGCTGGTGCAGTGTCTTCTCCAGTGGATCTTCGGACAAAGCTGCTTGCTGCTCCAGATTGTGATGAAGGAAATGCGGCGGGACGCTTGCTGTCGTCATCTGAGTCATCATCATCATCATCGCTTCCATTAGCGGAAGATGTAGCTCCTGATGGCGAGAGTCCTGCTACAGGTTTTCCCGCTGATGCGCTGTCTTCTCCAGTGGATCTTCGGACAAAGCTGCTTGATCCGCCAATGTGTGATGTGGAACTTCCAGCGGGGGTCTTGCTATCTTTGTCTGAGCTTCCTGCTTTGTCGGCTGAAGCACTTCCACTTGCAGAGGATGCAGCTCCAGTTGGTGAGAGTCCAGCTGCTGGTGCAGTGTCTTCTCCAGTGGATCTTCGGACAAAGCTGCTTGCTGCTCCAGATTGTGATGAAGGAAATGCGGCGGGACGCTTGCTGTCGTCATCTGAGTCATCATCATCATCATCGCTTCCATTAGCGGAAGATGTAGCTCCTGATGGCGAGAGTCCTGCTACAGGCTTTCCCACTGATGCGCTGTCTTCTCCAGTAGACCTTCGGACAAAGCTGCTTGATCCGCCAATGTGTGAAGTGGAACTTCCAGCAGGAACCTTGCTATCTTTGTCTGAGCTTCCAGCTTTGTCGGCTGAAGAACTTCCACTTGCTGGGGATGCAGCTCCAGATGGTGAAAGTCCAGCTACTGGTGCGGTGTCTTCTCCAGTGGATCTTCGGACAAAGCTGCTTGATCCTCCAATGGTTGATGCGGGATTTCCAGCAGGAGTCTTGCTATCTTTGTCTGAGCTTCCTGCTTTGACCGCTGAAGCACTTCCACTTGCAGAGGATGCAGCTCCTGATGCTGTGAGTCCGGCTACTGGTGCAGAATCTTCTCCAGTAGAACTTCGAACAAATCTGCTGGCCACTCCAGTATGTGGTGAAGAGGAAGCAGCGGGACGCTTGCTGTCGCTGTTTGTGTCATCATCATCATCATCATCACTATCGTTACCAGTGGCGGAAGATGCAGCTCCAGTCGGGGTAAGTCCAGCTGCTGGTGCTCCAGCTGATGCAGAATCTTCTCCAGTGGATCTTCGAACAAAGCTGCTTGCAGCTCCAGAATGTGATGCTGAAGGAGCAGCGGGAACCTTTTTATCTTCAGCCGAGACATCATGGTCAACATCATCATCATCGTCGTCATTTCCAGTGGCAGAAGATGAAGCTCCAGATGATGATAGTCCAGCTACTGGAGCATTATTTTCTCCAGCAGATCTACGGACAAAACTGCTGGCCGCTCCAGAATGTGATACAGGAGAAGCCGCGGAATGCTGGCTATCTTTATCATCTTCATCAGAATCATCGTCGTCATAATTTTTGGTGGGAAGGGATGCAGCTCCTGATGGCGAAAGTCCAGCTACTGGTGCTCCAGACGGAGCAGTTCCTTCTCCAGCTGATCTGCGGACAAAACTGCTTGCAGATCCAAAGTGGGATGCTGGAGGACTGCCAGATGCAGCTGTACTATTAAATTTAGACTGCGCGTCATCGGTATCTTCGGCTGATCTCCGCGTTTTGTTGGCCTTCACGTCTCCTCCATCTGTTGCTTCCTCCCCAGTTCGGTGGAAGAAACCTAGGATGCTATGAATAGTAGAATTAAAAGAAGTGGAGTTATTTTCTCCAGATGTGGATGTCGCATTGGAAGTATTGTTTCCGGAAGTAGCATTTCCGAAGGTACTGTTTCCGAAAGTAGAGTTCTTTCCTGGCAATGCAGTTTCTTCTCCAGCGGATCTGCGGACAAATCTGGTGCCATGTGCAGTTTCTGATGCTGGATTTGAAACAGTGGTCTTGCTATCTTTATCTGAGCTTCCAGCTTTGTCGGCTGTAGCACTTCCACTTGCAGAGGATGCAGCTCCAGATGGTGAGAATCCAGCTGCTGGTGCAGTGTTTTCTCCAGTGGATCTTCGGACAAAACTGCTTGTTCCTCCAACGACAGATAAGGGAGTTCCAGCAGGAGTCTTGCTATCTTTATCTGAGCTTCCAGCTTTGTCGGCTGTAGCACTTCCACTTGCAGAGGATGCAGCTCCAGATGATGATAGTCCAGTTGCTGGTGCTGTGTCTTCGCCAGTGGATCGTCGGACAAAGCTGCTTGATCCTCCAACGGTTGATGCGGGAGTTCCAGCAGGAGTCTTGCTATCTTTATCTGAGTTTCCGGTTTTGTCGGCTGTAGCACTTCCACTTCCAGAGGATGTAGCTCCAGATGGTGAGAGTCCAGCTGCTGGTGCAGCGTCTTCGCCAGTAGATCTTCGGACAAAGCTGCTTGATCCACCAACGGTTGATGCGGGAGTTCCAGAAGGAGTCTTGCTATCTTTATCTGAGCTTCCAGCTTTGTCGGCTGTAGCACTTCCACTTGCAGAGGATGCAGCTCCAGATGGTGAGAGTCCAGCTGCTGGTGCAGTGTCTTCTCCAGTGGATCTTCGGACAAAACTGCTTGCTCCTCCAACGGCAGATGAGGGAGTTCCAGAAGGAGTCTTGTTATCTTTATCTGAGTTTCCAGTTTTGTCGGCTGTAGCACTTCCACTTGCAGAAGATGCAGCTCCAGATGGTGAGAGTCCAGCTGCTGGTGCAGTGTCTTCGCCAGTGGATCTTCGGACAAAGCTGCTTGATCCTCCTACGGTTGATGCGGGAGTTCCAGCAGGAGTCTTGCTATCTTTATCTGAGCTTCCAGCTTTTTCGGCTGTAGCACTTCCACTTGCAGAAGATGCAGCTCCAGATGGTGAGAGTCCAGCTGCTGGTGCAGTGTCTTCACCAGTGGATCTTCGGACAAAGCTGCTTGATCCTCCTACGGTTGATGCGGGAGTTCCAGCAGGAGTCTTGCTATCTTTATCTGAGCTTCCAGCTTTGTCGGCTGTAGCACTTCCACTTGCAGAAGATGCAGCTCCAGATGGTGAGAGTCCAGCTGCTGGTGCAGCATCTTCGCCAGTGGATCTTCTGGCAAAGCTGCTTGATCCTCCAATAGTTGAAGCGGGAGTTCCAGCAGGAGTCTTTCTATCTTTATCTGAGCTTCCAGCTTTGTCGGCTGGAGCACTTCCACTTGTAGAGGATGCAGCTCCAGAAGGTGAGAGTCCAGCTACTGGAGCAGAGTCTTCTCCAGTGGATCTTCGGACAAAACTGCTTGATCCTCCAACGGTTGATGCAGGGTTGAGCGTTGACCCTGGCGATTTTGCGTTGGTGGTGGCGTTTGAATCCTTCAGTAGGATGGGTCCGAAACTCGACCCTGAACTTTTGTCGGATCCCACTGAGTCGCTGGTTTGTCCATTAAATGGAAGACTGTAAGTCAGAGTGCAGAGGCACACGACAAACAAAAATGCCTGAAACGAAGAAAATAACCGTTATAAAAGTATTAAATTGTCTGTCTTTTAACTCAAAGAGTTAAGGGGAGCGTCTTAGAACAACTGTACTACCGTCGGCGTTTCTCAATAACTTTTTTGTTATACATTTATTAAGATTTTTAGAAATTCATACTATTTTTTCCTGATGATCATTTTAAAACTTGGTACACATATGTAAAACAGAGATCAGAGCATTTTTATTCACGTAAATTTTTCGAAAAAACTGTAAGAAAACGTGAAATACGTAGAAAACGGCATTAACGGCAAAAAATTAACGTTCTACAACATTGATAGACATATCATTCGATTTGTAAAGACCACATCTACCGATCACCCGACCATTTTTTCCGAATTACAATTTTTTTGGTGGGGGATTTTTATTTTTTTTCCAGTTTTCGCAACCCCCCACCCGTTTTTTCAATGTATAATCGAAACTAAAACGAAATCGAAAAAAATGACAGGGGAATCGACATGGATTTTTTTGTGAATTGAACGATATATCTCTCAATGCTGTAGGTTGAAAATCATGGAGGGGATAAATTTTTAATATGATAAATTCAACTTTTCAGGAGAGTAAAAAAATTTACTTTTGAGATCATTGAAGGTATCGGTTTTACTTGTTCTTCGACGGCTGTCGTGAACGAACAAATGAACACACAAACATGACTTTGGGCTCTTTAAATGTGTAATTTTTGGACCTTTAAAATGAGCCTAAAACTGGAGACGTCGAAATTTCCAATTTTGGCCAAGAAGCTCCCCTAAAAACAATTTCAAAGTTCGTTCCGAATCAGAAGAGTTCGGAATTTAGAGTATAGAAATTCATCCATGATACAGATTTGGCTTAAGTGAATGTAGCGCAAAAAAAATTAATGCAAACTTAGAAAGCTAATTTATAACAAATGGTAACAGGATTTGAAAAACATTTCATTTCAGCAGTCCTGTAAAATATACATTTAAAGAAAAATGCGGAATGAATTCTTTCTTATCAGTAACCTGTACAACAAAATTATAAAAATTCCTGAAGTTTTATTGAATGAAATTATTTAGGAGAAAAATTGGTTATTCATGTCAATATTATGTTCAGAGAAAAAATTACTGGGATTTTGGCAAAAACTGACCACATATTACAGCGGCAAAAGCAGCAACTACCAGTTAATGTTTCAGAAAATATTGGCAAATTCTTCTTTTATAATTAAATTTATTTACTAAAAGAAACCACACTGCTGGCTCATGTCATTTAAAGCCAAACTCGGTCTCTTACCAACTTCATTTTGGCAATAATCTTGATCCTACGGAGGCAGAAGCGTTCTCTCCACGAGACCTGAACCACTTCTCGGCGAGGACTGCAGGGACCGCCAAGTTTTTATAGTCCCCGCTGAGCGCGAACCCCGTACGAATATCATTACGCTCGTCACGTCCACTTTCCAAAGTCAGCGGCGATGTTGCAATGCAGTGGACACTTTAAAGTAAACCCAAGCACGTGCGGGTGGCGTCGCTCAGTGCATGTGGATAACCTGGTGTTTCGTAGCTTCCATTTCAGTGTTGGACAATGCATTTATTGGTAAACCTATATTGCTAATATGAAGATTCTAGATTATTTTTGTTATAAATTAGGTTTATTAATGGGGTAACCTAAGCAAAATTACATACTACATTTTTGCCATAAATTAGGTTTATTAATGGGGCTAAATTAAGCAAATTTACATGATACATGATATACCCATTGCATTAGTTCAACTTAGTCTTTCGTCCATTTCAGTGTTGGACAATGCATTTTTTGGTAAACTTGTATTGCTAATATGAAGATTTTTGATTATTTTTATTATACATTAGATTAATTAATGGGGTTGACCGTAGCAAAATTACATGCTACTTGATAAACTCTGAGCAATTATTTTTATTATACATTAGATTAATTAATGGGGTTGACTTTAGCAAAATTACATGCTACTTGATAAACTCTGAGCATTAGTTCAAGTTACTCTTCGGTAGCGTCCATTTAAGTGTTGGACAATGCATTTTTTGATAAACTTGTATCGCTAAAATGAAGATTTTTCATTATTTAAGTGAACTTATACTAGTTGAAGGACGATTTCATTTAATTGTAATTATACATGAGGTATGCAAAATATCATAATTCGTGATATGCTAAATGAATTAGATGAACGTGCTCTTCGATAGCGCCCGTTTCGTTACTTGATAAAGAATTTTTTCTGAACTTTTTAATTTTTGATTATTTCGTGGAACTTAAGACATATTGATGGTTCGAGATTATTCTTATGATATATGATCTTGAAAAAGCAAAGTAATGTGATAAAATTCAAGATAAAATGTTTTAAATGATAATTGGAAAAATAACTTGATTTCAACAATGTGAATTACAGAAATAAATATTCAAAAATATCGTTGCTCAGGAGGAACAAAATCTGAAGATTAAATACAAGTTGAATAAACTTAGCAATCGATTAATTCTAAGGTTAGCAGCCAAGCTGCATAATTGATGAGTCGAAGAGGCAATAAACTCTGCTTGACCCTCAAGTGATTCTGGACGTTCAACTTGTTTATCCTACCAATTCGTGTAATAAATTTTTTCGAGAGTTTATTCATGTGAGAGGGGAAGCAATATTATCACGAAAAATATATTCTTGTGAGAGGGAAAAGAATATTACCGCGAAATATTCATGTTTATTTTTATATTCATGTGGGAGGGGAAAGAATATTATCACGATAAATATATTCTTGTGAGAGGGGAAGCAATATTACCGCAACTATATATATTCTTGTGAGATGGGAAAGAATATTACCGTTAAAAATTTATTCATGTGGGAGGGGAAAGAATATTATCGCGAAAAATATAGTCATGTGAGAAGGAAAAGAATATTACCGCGATGAATATATTCTTGTGAGAAGGGAAAGAATATTATCACGATAAATCTATTCTTGTGAGAAAAGAAAGAATATTAACACGATAAATATACTCATGTGGGAGGGGAAAGAATATTACCGCGATAAATATATTCATGTGAGAAGGGAAAGAATATTACCGTGATAAATATATTCTTGTGAGAAAAGAAAAAATATTAACACGATAAACTTATTCATGTGAGAAGGGAAAGAATATTACCGTTAAAAATTTATTCATGTGAGATAGGAAAAAATATTACCACGAAATATATATTCTTGTGAGAGGAGAAAGAATATTATCACAAAAAAATATATTCCTGTGAGAAAGGAAAGAACATTACCGTTAAAAATATATTCTTGTGAGAAGGGAAAGAATATTATCACGATAAATATATTCATGTGAGAAGGGAAAAAATATTACCGCAAAAAATATATTCTTGTGAGATGGGAAAGAATATTACCACAGTAAATTTATTCATGTGAGATGGGAAAGAATATTACCACGATAAATATATTCTTGTGAGAAGGAAAAGAATATTACCGCGATAAATTTATTCATGTGAGATGGGAAAGAATTTTTAACACACTTTTTTAAACACAAAAAAATGTTTGGTATCATTGTTGTTATATATGACTGGTGCCATTTTAGATGACTGGTGCCGTATAAATTAGATCTACGCGGCAGTTTTCATTCACTAGTAGGAATTTACCACGATTGAATTCCGTGCAAAACAAGGACAATAATTAAATCGACTTTAAAAATTAAATGTTTAGAAGTACATTTAAAATTTTGCAAGGTTATATCTCAGAAAAGGGAAACACTAGCATAAATAAAACGAACCTTATATCGATCCATTTCTAGTTTATTTCGAATAAAACGAATCTTATATATACGAACGAATCTTATATACTCTAGTTTATTTCGAATATTTATTCTTAAACTAACATGAAACAGTGTAAATATAATGCGAAGTATCGGAATGAAAACATAGAGGAATATTGCTTTCTCTTATGTAAAGCACAATGATACTAGAAATAAACTTATCTAGATAGCGTATTGAATAGAATTGTATTGAATGGGATTATATAGAATTAAACAGAATGTTTTAATTCCGTTCAGCACTTAAAATTCCATATAAATATTCAGTGGTATATTATTTTGATTGTAAATTAGTTTTCAAATTATATATAAAATTAGCAACTTTAATAAATTTTGGTTGGGTCAAAAATTGAGGTGAAACTTTTGCAAAGAAGGAAGCGAACGATAGTAAATGAGCGGATTATGCCTCACGAATAGAAAAAATTGTTATTTTTTAAAAATAAAAAGAATTGAAAAATCCAAGAAAAGGCGGCTTTTCTCCGATCTCTGAATGATTATTGGATCACTTTATGACAAAAATTTCTAGCCAAAAAATGGCTAGAAAATTCCTCATTAATTAAATTTTAAGCCGCGGCCTGGGCAAATGAATCATCTTTTTTTTTGCTAATTTGTAATTGAAGAACCTGTGAACAAAACCGTTATAGAATATTTGAAACTTCCCGCATAGAAACGGTCGAATTTCAAAAATTCTGATCGGATGTTTGGTGGTATTTGATACTTATAACTATTACGATGGCTAATCGATAATAATTAGTGTTCGGAAGAATAACGATAATGAACTTAAACATGAATAATTATTTATCGTTTTTTACGCAAAGTGTTATATATATTTTATATATGTTGTAAATGTATATAATATTGTAATGTATGCATATACCCTTTTTTAGTATTGTTTTCTTTTTCGAAATCTCCGGTGCACTCTGTTTTCAAAGAGAGGTTGAATCCTTGCTTGGGCTTTCCTATTGCTTAAGTCTATATATCGTTAGATCTAATTTTCATGGACAACTTCTATAAACGGATTAAGTTAACTGTACATTGAAGAGGCGTTCAGAATCTTCAAGAACTTGGCAGATTCAGTGGAGCATAACAAGATAAAATTTCTAAACAATTTCTTGGAACTAATTATCATTATAAATAGCATAGAGACAAGCTTCATTAAAAACATGTGAATGAAAGCTCGCTGTTAAATTTTATTCCATGTTTCTTATTTTTATTGTTTCGTAAAATATTTGAATTAATGAAGTTAATTTACCCAAGCTTGACACAATTATGGGATAAAATCAGTGACAAGACTTGGATAAGTTTAATGGGTCAATCCGTTTATTCGACCAGGGGCCATACTTTCATAACTCGCTAAGTGAACGTAAGTACTTACGCTCTATTTTTTTGTCTATAATTGGCGGATTTTGCTTGAAAGGCCGTCAATGATTGGCTGATGAACTTACGATCTCTTGACTTTTTTTGAATGTATAGGCCCAGGCTTCTATATGTCAAACGTATTTGCGGTTCACATACATGCATTTTATTTTACAACTTACGCAATTTCGAAAGAAGGGTATTAAAAATGCAACTTAGAACGTTGCACAAAGATTTACTGACTTGAGCTCTGTGAAAAATATGTCAATGACCTAAGGTTGACACGAAAGGCAAAAACATTTCGCCACAATGAGCTTCATGCTTTAGCTCAGCGACCAAAGTGAAACATTCAATCGGGCTTAAACGTAACTCAAATTTGGTCAAAATGAATTAAAAAATCATCGACAAACCATACGGAAAAATGTTTACAAAATGTTAGAAAATATCATGAATTCTCTGATATGAATTTTAAGCCGATTGAACGATTTCTAGAATTAAGTAAAATATTCTTTTTACATTAATTAAATGAAAGGCCATTAACTGGAACTCTTTTCCATTCACAATATCAAGCAAACTCGAGATCATGAGACCTAATTCTATGAACGGCTCTTGTATAATTTCGCAGGACTTCTTCGGAAAGATTTCCAAAACTTTCTAGAAAATTACACAAATGAATGTTAAAGAGACGCTCGAAACTTTCATGTTGTAATTATGTATGATCACGTCTCTGCCTCACCATAAACACTTCTCGGCCATCATTATTTTCCTGGAAGGACCTCGAAATTCTACTGCACACGAATAGTGATCAAAATAATATAGTGACCTCTCTGTGTCCAGTCCGATCTAGATATTTGGCCTTGATGTCGGGCAACAGGCTTATCGTGTGTCTTAATGCCGTGCAACAGGCTTATGGTGTGTCTTGATGCCCTACAATTGACTTATTTTGTGTCTTGATGCCCTGCAACAGGCTTATGGTGTGTTTTGATGCTTTGCAACAGGTTTAAGGTGCGTCTTGATGCCCTACAACAGGCTTATGGTGTGTCTAGATGCCTTGCAACAGGCTTATTGTGTGCCTTGATGGCTTGCAACTGGCCCATGGTGTGCCTTGTTGGCGTACATCAGGCTTATGGAGTGCCTTGATCCGTGCAACATTGTTATGATGTGCCTTGATGCCCTGCAATATGCTTATGGTGTATCTTGATGCCTTGCAACATTGTTATGATGTGTCTTGATGCCCTGCAACAGGCTTACGGTGTATTTTGATGCCTTGCAACAGGCTTATGGTGTGTTTTGATGCCATGCTAAGGGCGTATGGTGTGCCTGAATTATGATGGATTGTAACCATACAGAAATAGTATTTTGCCCTCCTGAAATATGCCTCTCATTTCTTTTGTGTCAGAAAAATCTTATCATTGAAATGAAATCAACTAAGTAACACTTTTATTTTTTCGATAGATTATTGCCGTATAGATAATTAATAGAAATAAATTCTACCATTTATAGATACAATAATAATTATATTAATGTAAATCTATCATATATTATTATTGATTATTATCTATTATTTTTTATTACAGTTTGTGCTTTTTCAATCAGCATTACGCTGAAATCGGATCAATTGGAAAATTGTTGTAAATTCCTAATATTGTTTCCGAGAACAAGCGAGTGTTGTGGTAGCCTTGCCTTATTGGTAGTCGTTGTGCTTCATGTGTCTCATAAAGAATTATTTTAGAACATTATTACCATAATTATTCTAGTGCTAGTTCCTTCTGAACAGTATTAATATAATTGGGTGGCTAAGATTGAATTTAAGATCAGTGGGTAAGTTAATAAATTATATTAGCATAATCAATATTAAAAATATAATGACATCAAGAAAATATGTTATACAATTATATTTTCATATATAATCATATAATATTTTTTCAATTTATTATAATATAATTATGTAAATATATTACATCTAATATATTTTATTATACACGAAATAAAAATAAAATATCAATATTATCATCGCATAACATCAGAAAGATTCATTGACAGAATTCTAGCCGTCGCCGGTACTGCGAACTGCTATTATTGCAACGTCTTTCGTCAGAATTTATCAATGAAGTTTATACGTTTTAAGAAAGCTAATGCAGCCTTGACTGGCTGATGGCATGACGTCAACGTACTCATGAAGGACGCTTCTGGAATATCCGAGGCCTTGCTGATGTTTTTTGAAGATTCTTCTTGGTTATGTTTAGCTTGACTTGCAGCTCGATGGTGCGAGAAATCGTGTTAGGAGAATTATGTGTCGGCCATTTTGGTTACGATTCTTTGTACTCTCCTACAACTTGGATAATTAAGTTAATTAGTGATCAGTTATTTTAGCACAATACAAATAAATTCTGTGACTGTAAACGAGTAATCGTTAACGGCCAGTAGTAAACGGTCAATCATTAACGCCCAATCGTATACGGCCAATCGTTAACGGTTAAACATTAGTGCCCTGTCGTAAACAATCAATCGTTAACGTCTAGTCATAAACGGTCAGTCGTTAACGCCCAGTCATACACGGTCAGTCGTTAACGCCTAGTCATAAACGGTCAGTCGTTAACGCCCAGTCATAAACGGTCAGTCGTTAAAGCCCAGTCATAAACGGTCAGTCGTTAAAGCCCAGTCGTAAACGGTCGATCGTTAATTCCCAGTCGTAAACGGTCAATCGTTAACTCCCAGTCGTAAACGGTCGATCGACTGTGACTGTAAACGAGTAATCGTTAATGGCCAGTAGTAAACGGTCAATCATTAACTCCCAGTCGTAAACGGTCAACTGTTAACTCCCAGTCGTAAACGGTCAATCATTAACTCCCAGTCGTAAACGGTCAACCGTTAACTCCCAGTCGTTAACGTTCAATCGTTATTTCCCAGTTGGGAGCGATCAATTGTTAACGGTCAGTCTTAAACGGTCAGTTGTTAACGTCCAGTTTTGAACTGTTACGTCAGATGGTAACCGTTCATAATGATGAATGAAAACGGTTACATTCCAAACAAAAAAGCTTTACGGTTTTTTTGCAGGTTATATTTTATTGCCAACGCAATATATACGCGCTCATAATATCGTCCGGGACGATATGAAGGAAAATATTAATGTCTTATGAGCTTCAGTGAATTAAAAAACTATAAAAAATTTCCCTATACCTTTTCTTTGTTCTAAAATGTGACAGAGTTGAATTTATTTCTTTAAGTAGGAAATTAATTGATCATGATGCACGCTATGCATGACGAGTAATATAGAAAAATAAAATCGACTGAACACTTTTCCCAAATTGAAAAAATCACGCAAGCTTAAATAAAATTTTGTAAAAGATCTTTCACTTCTACCTCATTATTGTTTAATTATTCGCATCTTGATCGGCCAGTTTATATAAGAAATATTGTAGAACTCATCAATGTTTCAAATTTTCAGGTTTCTTCTTAGCATTAACTCTAAATCTTCAGTTAAAATTTTTAGACGTATTCAATAGTGAATTTAAAAAATAAGAAGGGAGCAAATAATTTTTTGTGGATACAATTTTCTTGGCGAATGAAAACTTTCATGTTTATAAAATAAATATTTTTATTGTATTTCATATTCCATGAACTAATTGTAAAGAAACATATAAATTAACGCAGATTCAGATTTGTTGAACAAGCTACCCAAATTGTCGAACTGCTAAGGGTCCAAAATTCGGTGGAAAGTTAGAATTTCAAGCCAAACAAATTTTCGATTAAAATTTGAATTGAAAAGTATCCTGCAGAAATGCTCCGTTTCGTGTAAAAAATGTCGACAGTCGTGCTGCAGTCACGTCATGCATGCTGGATAAAGCTAAATGAAATTTCATTTGAAATTGTAAATAGTGTATCGCGCTAGTAAGTACCTGCCATGAGTCAATTAGACATCTTGAATTAACATTTAATTGCGTCTTGATATTTTTTGGTGCCTCTCTTTTTGTTATGTTTGCTGGAAGCGAAGATTTATTATCGTGATGATTCAGACATTGATTTCTCTGTTGATTGATTTAATTAATGTAAAATTTTATGAAATACTGTAAGCAGACATGCAGTATATGGTGCCAGTAAGAGCTCTAAATTCATCGAATCTAATCAATTAATATCGCATTAATTCTAGTTGCTAAGTGCCAATATCCAACTATACTATTTTTTTTTCTGTAGCATTCACCAAGTTGTAGGTCTTAAAAATTCACCGCCTCCATTAATGAACGTTAAGGCACTTAACTCATGGTGGCCAAATTCATTTAATTTTGCTGTTAAAATTCATTAGGTACTGTTTTTGAACGTGTATGTACTGCTTTATCAATTAATCTTGTAAGGTTATCATTTGCCCTATGAAACGCAAGGCTGAAGCACCTGCATACGGAAAAATGAATGGGCCTCATTGTCCAATTATTGAAAAACTTTCATTCCTAAAGCGAAATTATTCTTTCATTCCTAACAAGACGTAGCAAAGACTCACCTCATTGTGAGTCATTCCCTAACTAGGGGCCATATTTTCAAAACTCGCTAAGTGATCGTAAGTACTTACGCACTATTTTCTTGTCTGTGATTGGTGGATTTTGCTTGAAAGGCCGTCAATGATTGGCTGATGAACTTACGATCTCTTAACTTTTTTTGAAAGTATAGGCCCAGGTCAGTATGACTCACATAAGGGCAAAAAGTGCATCGCTATTTAGATAAAGTTTTCAGCTTTGGACTCAACGCGAGCCGCGAGGTACGCAGTCCCTGTTACTTGCTCCCACCAGTTGCTCTCGATTCACCAAAATTTCATCTGAATACGGAACAAAAAATTAAGTAGAAAAGTGTAAATTGTTTCTGTAATTTGCTAAAAGAAATCATCACTAATAAAAGTTACTAAAACTTTTACTCTCATTCCAGGAATTGAAATTCCAAGCCTGGGCCGTCAATAAAATTTTAATGAACTTACTCCATACTCTGACTTTGCTAAACATTTTTTAGCGCGATTATATTAACTAAACTAATAAATCAGTGACCTATTAATTCAGTGTAAGCAAAATTTTTAGAAATCACTTACGCTGAAATTTGAGTTGGTGAACAAATGCGACAAAAGTCCTTCAGGAAAAATATGTGAACGCAAAAGAAACTCGATCATTAGTGAGTACCTATTTTAATTTTTAAGTATAGGATGTGGCTCATAATAGTGAGCACAATGAACATGAACATATGTTTAAACACTTTTGTTGCATTTCAAACACATTTGTGGTCAAATTCTCAGGGTATTCAACTTCAAGCAATAGTGGTTATAGAGAGAATTTTTATTATAGTTTCTCCTACAATCATCGTTTTCTATGAAGCAGCTCAGAAATTAATCAGAGAAAACTGATTCTTTCTTTCATCGATTCTGCTAAAACTTCCGGCCGTCATTGAACATCAGCATAAATAATTTATTATTTTTAAGCTGAGTTGCATAATCGTTTGCAAATACTAGTATTATATATGATAAAATACATTCAATACTGAGGAAATAAAAATTAGAAATAATGTAATAGTTTTGATAATACATAGATTAAATTTGGGCTCAGCTATGGTCAATCAGCCTTTTCGTTAATGATTCGCTCAGCCTTGTCACGGAAGTTTTTTTTATTATAAATAAAATCCAATTTCATATCTTTAAAAATTTGTTTACTTTTTTATTCCGTATGAATCTCAATCAATATGAAATTTTTATTGAAGACAGATACTCACTGACACTTTAGAGTCTCCTTCATAAATGATGCTAAAGAAATTCATAAATAGTTAATATGTGCAATCAAGAAAAGCCTTGTTCCAGTTTTCGAAGGAATTTCTAAATTTATGATATGTTCCTGAAATGGTTATAAAGCTAATGATAGAAGAATTGAACCGAGAGATAAAGGGAATGAATTGACCCATGAGGCTGTATTGTTATCATTGAATTCCTGCTCCACTTTGAAAAATTTTTTCGTAATTTGAGTAGATAATCTGATTCAATAAGAAAAAAATGCAAGAAAATTTCAATAAATTTCTATAAAATCCACATTTGCTCCGTGTTTTTTTTTTACAACAGTTCGTTGTCTAATCGCCATTAATTATTCGCGCGGACAAATTATATATTTTGATTATTGTATATTTAATTATTGTTGATTATAGTAGCATCGATTTTTTCCTAAATCTTTGGCATATTCAGTTAACGTGGGACGAGATCGAGAAGTAAATGAAATGTTAGCAGTAAATACCGTAGATTTTTTCGCAGCAGCTTCGACTAGTATAAATTATATTTGCGCACGTTATAGAGGAGGTCTAATAATTAAAGCAGGCGCTAGAAAAGTCCCTTAAGTTGAAAATAATAATATATTTGTATATAATATATGATAATAATTTGATTTGTTTAATATAAGATAATTGGTTGCTAGGGAGAAGTTCTGGCTGTGAGAGTTGTTATTGGTTTTATGAAGTGTAATTATAGTAATTATATACAGCTTTTATATTCCTTACTCGTTCATTAGTTGTAGAAAATTAGCCTAAAATTTAATAAAGCCTCTAGCCTTGCAATCACGCAGACAAAAGGAAAAAATACTCCGCTTCAAATTGCTCATTTATTGGATTTACGAAGTATATATATCCCAAATTTTCTTTGATATTCAGAGCACTAAGAGGCTCATGAAAATGTCATTGAAACTTTTTTAATTTATTTTCCGTTACAAGCTTAAACAAAATCGTTCAGAAGATCCAACTTTACATAAGCGAAGAAATCAAACCCATAAAAAGATCGAACCCTAAAGAGATCGAACCAATAAAGAGATCGACCCAATAAAGAAATCGACCCATAAAGAGATCGACCCATAAAGAGATCGAACCAATAAAGAGATCGAACCCATAAAGAGATCGAGCCCATAAAAAGATCGAATCCTAAAGAGATCGAACCAATAAAGAGATCGACCCAATAAAGAGATCGACCCAATAAAGAGATCGACCCAATAAAGAGATCGACCCATAAAGAGATCAAACCC
This sequence comes from Hyalella azteca, assembly GCF_000764305.2. NCBI lineage: Eukaryota > Metazoa > Arthropoda > Malacostraca > Amphipoda > Hyalellidae > Hyalella > Hyalella azteca. The sequence goes on from NW_025933498.1 coordinate 53,960, forward strand.
TAAAGAGATCGAACCAATAAAGAGATCGAACCCATAAAGAGATTGAACCCATAATGAGATCGAACCCATAAAGAGATCGAACCAATAAAGAGATCGAACCCATAAAGAGATTGAACCCATAAAGAGATCGAACCCATAAAGAGATCGAACCAATAAAGAGATCGAACCCATAAAGAGATCGAACCCATAAAGATATCGAACCCATAAAGAGATCGAACCTATAAAGGGATCGAAACTATAAGCGGCATTTTATCGTCACATTAAAATATCGTTAAAAAAGCCACTCAGAACTGTGACATAAATAAATTTATGATTCTTCTAACAACCCATAAAGCTGCCTTAAATTTGTTCTTCATAACCGCATATATAGGCGCATTAAACCCATCTATTCAAGGTACAACCTACGTGTGGCACAACTTATACATGCAAATAACACATTAATGAATGCTAAATGAGGCATTAAAGTAACAATTTATGAATAAAAAATCCAAAATTGTTAAGCGAAAGTCTTAGTAAAATTGTTAACTTAAGAATTAAAAATGAAAAAGGGGTATAAAATCCTAATAAGATATAGAGAGTAGCGTGAGTCAAACGATATCAACGGTAATTTATTATACAAAAAAATTAAAATAAAAAATTATTAGCATGCACTGTTTTTCATTTGGACGCTTACAAAAAAAAGTGAACAATATTAAATTTATCGTGTTTGTTCATTATTCGCTACATTGCAAACCAAAACGTCGTTAAAAACAAACAGTTAAGGGTTTAAAACAAACTCGGTCAAGAAATTGAGTTTTCCATGAATCCAGCATTTTATGTAACAGAAAAAGATTAAAACTGCGCTCCGATGAAATAAAAAACTGAGGAACGGCAGTATGAGCCTCTCTCAAAATTGCCTCTTGAGTGGCATACCAATAAAATGAAAGAGCAAGTGGTCAATAGCACAGCACTCCTGTTGTTGTGATCGGCATACCGTATAATAATTGTTTGTTTAGTTGAATCTTTATTTATCTCTGTTATTCTGCACTTCTTTAATTTTCTAAGCCCATCTTTAATTTTATTTATTCTTAACGTATTTTCTAAATGTTCTTCTTTTAAATAAAACAAGTTTCAACTTCATAACGTTCTTAGTTTTTTATTTATTAACAAATTAAAAGGGTTACTTAATTCTGAAACACCCTGTATATATCACCTAATTTGAGTGCTAGCGTCATTGGCCACTCGCTTCTTAATGCCATTCTGTGCCACGAACAATTTTAAACACTAAAAAAATCAATGAGCACATTGTCCAAATATTGATTCAGTTTCTTCTCGACTATACAAGCAGAGAGCTTACGTTGCACTGGCATGCCTTTCTGTCGCGTCAAACTGGACCTTTTTGCGCACGCAAGAGCATGACTTGTATATAAATGCATAACATATATGCAAGCATAACTTACTCATGTTTACACAAGGGAAACAAACTCACTCATCACTATTTAGATTGACTCAGTCACCACTATTTAGACTGACTCCTGGTCTTGAAAACATGATATATAATTTGTTTATTATTGTGAGAGAATAAATCTTATGGGAATTATGTTATGTAACGCTTGATCTGGAATGTACTTATTTCCGAGCTTCAAAGTCTATCGTTAGAGTTTCAATTCACATTTTTCAGCCTGAATTAGTTCTGAATGAATTGTGTAGGAATCGTAAGCTGAATAAAAGCGTCATTCAGTCTCACTTTAAATAACCTATAAATAACCAGCCTTCTGTAAGTCGTGTTTCATTTACATTTGTGTTGTTTATTTGTGTTGAACTTCAAAGCCGATTGCTGCTCTCAAACGAATTTAAATCAAACATTCAAGGAGAATTTCAAATCCTATAACTAGAAAGCAAAGAGCAAGCTCGTCGGTCTCTATTTATTTTTATATATCACTTGAAGAGATTACCATTCACTTGGAAAGTTCAATTCGCGAAATAGTTCTTCACTTTCAACTCCTTTAATTTCGCTGCTTGTATTCAGAATACATTTGGCATTGGCGAAACGGGGGAATGGAGGAATAATTTAGATCCTGGATGACAAGAATATCCTGAACAACAAAAAAATCCTGAATAAAATTATCCTGAATAATTTGAACATCTTGAATAATATAAATAAATATATATCTTGAAAAATTGGAATATCCTGACAAATAGGCATATCTTAAATGATAAGAAAAAGAATATTTAGAATAACAACAATATTTTGAATAACAAGAATATACTGGATAACAAAAATTTCCTGAACAGCAAGAATTTGTAGACGACAAGAAAATTCTGAAAAAATATTATCCTAAATAACAATAATTTTCTGAATCAGACACTTGCTGACAATTGAACCCTTCCCCTCGCGTATTGCAGCTGAATGATTAATAATTGGGGAGCCAATGATTGCACGTTGATTTCAGTGATATTCAAAACACTTTAAACAGTCGGTATTTTGTCTTAAAAACTCTGATGTTACCAGGATTTTTTCTTGTGTAAAGTTGTCGTGGTTTGTTGAAATTAATAAAGAATATCGTGATTAGTCAACAGAAAGCAGGAGGAAATTATTTTTTAAACACCGCAATGTTCGTAGAAAAAGTATCATGGAGAAATAATTTTTGCGCAATTTAAGATAATTTAATCGAATATGCGGGCTGAAATTCAGGTTGATTTAATCTAATATCGAATAAATCTATTTTGGAACATGACTCCTCATTTACAGAGCTCAAAATAAGGGAGTTACGAGTTTCAAGTGAGCTTATCTCTTCAGTATGAGTTAATCAGCGCAGGAAATGCCACGATGTCAGCAAATAGTGAAGTTTTGCTTCGTTAGTGTCAGCCTCGGAACATTCACGTCTGACATCAGCCTGTCATTTACGTCATGGGTTTCGTTCTAGGAGCGTTCGTGTGTTTCGTGCAGTTGTTGTAGGATAGTGCGTTAAAGTTAAGACTTAACAAACTTAATAATGATTGTAAGAATTAATGGCCTTGAAAAAAGAAGACGGTTTTCTAGTTACCCAGGTAAATATTATGAGAGTTTATAGGTACATAAAATGGCTTTTAGTGACACGGGAATTAGATAAAAATACATAAATACATAAAAATACATACAATACATAAAATTGGGTTGATGATCGAGTAAATTTGCAGCGTTAAAAGTGATTATTAATTTGCATTTCAGGGCTGACACTGCATAAATGCCAATAAATGATATAGTTCCAAGGCTCTTTTTATGTTATTAGTTAGGTGTAATATTTCTAACGGCGTATTGCAAAATTAGCTGAATCATTCAGCAGTAAATTGGCTCATTAGATTTAGGTTTACGTTCGACATATCATGTGAGACTGACATTAGACGGACATGGATCGATGATAGGAGGTGGCTTTATCCTTCTATAAGCAATGTGAAGGATGCTAGGAGGATCTATAAAGGTCCTAGCGTCTCCACTTAACGCTGCTGCTGCGGTGACTTGGGTGTTGGATGGAGAAGGACAGAGTTCGTCCTGCTCTATCCATAGAGGCTTGCGACGGTGGCTTAAGAGGCTCTGATATCCAGTAATCTTAAATAAAACTTAGTGTGGATTTCCACTGAATAATTTTTATTTGTTAATTAACATCCGATCGGCATTAAGGTGTAGGATCAAAGACCGAAGTATTGTAAAAAATAAATTCCATCATGTCTCATGGCAGATGAATTTTAATACGTGAATTTTGCTTATAAATGATTTTCAATTATTTTCTCTTTTTTTCGCTTTCAATTTTGCTTCAATTATAATCGTTCCCAAAATTATTTCACCAGCAAAACTTTTTTAGATATCTTTTTAAGTCAAAAATATACTTTACCATTTCTGAATTATTTTTTTTACTACAAAATGTTCACTATATTCATGGTTGTTTGCTTTCTCTTTGCCTCGGGCAAGTGAAAACAAAATTATGAAGTTCCAGACAAAAGTTACGTTACTTGTAAATATTATTGCTTTGCTAGAGAAGTCGTTGAGCGAGAAGTTAACAGAAGAAAACTCTCAAGAATTAGGAGGAAATAGGCCTATTTTTCCGAGTGACAACAATCTTTCATTTGACCGGAACAAAGATCTATTTGCCGGAAGATCCTCATTTCGCGGATCGGTCCACATCGAAGCGAGAGCCGCAGTCTCGACGCTTGTGCACGCGCTGGCTAAATTCTTCGGCAGATCGCAGTTCACCGTCGTCTCGGACGCTGTAAATATGAGAGGTGAGAATTAAAAATATCACAATATTAAAAATATAGCGATGTTTACAAACATTGTAATATTAGAAACATAATTATATTAAAAAGATTACAATATTAAAAAATATTATGTATGAAAAACACTTATAAATATCACAATACCATAAATATGACAATGTTGAAATTATTGCAATATTAGAAAGATAATATATCAATGCACATTACAATATGAAAAAAATTACGTATGAATTAAAGACACTTCAACATTAAAAACATTGCAATAAATATAAATTAGGGTAAAGTGTAAATTTTAATGAACAATATTAAAAATATGACAATGTTGAAAATATTGCAATATTAGAAACATAATTATATCAATGCACATTACAATATGAAAAAAAATTACGTATGAATTAAAGACACTTCAACATTAAAAACATTGCAATAAATATAAATTAGGGTAAAGTGTAAATTTTAATGAACAATATTAAAAATATGACAATGTTGAAAATATTGCAATAGTAGAAACATAATTATATCAATAAACATTACAATATGAAAAAAATTACGTATGAATTAAAGACACTTCATCATTAAAAACATCGCAATAAATATAAATTAGGGTAAAGTGTTAAATTTTAATGAACAATAATAAAAATATGACAATGTTTACAAATGTTGCAATATTAGAAACATAACTATATTAAAAAGACTACAATATTAAAAAATATTATGTATGAAAAACACTCTAACATTAGAAACAATGCAATAAATATAAGTTGGGGTAAAGTGTAAAGTTTAATGCAAATAGACCAAGACCGTCGTTTTGGATGCTCCCAACGAGCTGTGTGAGCATTAAAATCCCTACAACGAACATAAATTTTTCTAAAATTAAATTAAAAATTAATTAAAATTAATTAAATGCATTTGAATAAGACCTGTGTTATAGGATGCTTTCGACAATATACACTCATAGGTTATTGTTTACGCTAATATATAATAATAATAATAATATTAATAATAATAAAGTTAACGCCCAGTCATAAACGGTCAGTCGTTAACGCCCAGTCATAAACGGTCAGTCGTTAACGTCCAGTCATAAACGGTCAGTCGTTAACGCCCAGTCATAAACGGTCAGTCGTTAACGCCCAGTCATAAACGGTCAGTCGTTAACGCCAAGTCATAAACGGTCAGTCGTTAACGCCCAGTCATAAACGGTCAGTCGTTAACGCCCAGTCATAAACGGTCAGTCGTTAACGCGTAGTCTTAAACTATTATATTCGACGGTAACCGTGCATAACTATAAAAGAAAAAAGGTTATATTTCGAATAAAAAGCTCTACGGGCTAATTTTGCAGACTATATTATACTGCCCGCGCAATATACAGTATACGCCTTCGCAATATTGTCCGGGACTATATGAAAAAAAATTTAATATCTTGGGAGCTTCGGTGAATTAAAAACTATAGAAAGATTTACTCAATTTGTTTCTTTATTCTAAAATGTGGCAGAATTGAATTTATGTCTTCGAGTTGAAGACATAGACAGAGTTGAATTTATGTTCTTATGTCCGAAACAAGTACCAAGATTACCAAGTAGGAAATGAATAAATGATGATGCACGCAAAGACTGATTAGTCAAACTAGAAAAATAAAATCAGCTGATTAATTTTGCCAAATTGAAGAATCACGAAAGCTTAAATAATTTTTTTTAATTATTTCACACTTCCTCCTTTTTTATTGTTTAATTATTCACATGTTGATGGGCCTAGTTCATCTAAGTTAATATTTTAGACCTCATTATGTTCAAAAACTTTCAGTTTTCTTCTTAGCATTAACTCGAATTTTTAAGTTTAAATTTTCAGATGCATGCATTACTGAATTAAAAAAAATTAGCATTTAGTTTTTCGAGTTTTATATAATTTTCCATAAGTTATTCTTGACTATTGGATGCAATTTTCTTGCAGAATAAAAACTTTCATATTTCTAAAATAAATATTTTTATTGTATTTTATATGCCCGTAACTAATCGTAATAAAACAAACAAAGTAACACAAATGCAGGTTTGTTGAGCAAGCCGTCAAAAATTTAAAATATATAAGTGACCATAATTCGATGGAAAAGTAACATTTCAAGCCAATCGAATTTTCGAAAAAAATTTCAATTGAAAAGTATCTTGCGGAAATACTCCGTTTTGTGTAAAAATTTTAACATTCTTGCTACACAGTCACGTCTTGCATGCTGGATAAAACCAAATGAAATTTCATTGGAAATTATAATAATGTATCGCGCCAGCTAAGTACCGGCCATGAGGAAATTAGACATCTTGTAATTAACATTAAATTGTGTCTTGATCTTTTTAGCGCATTTTCTCATCTATGGAAACAATGCACTATTATGCTCGCCAAGTCCGTCCGTCCGCCCGTCCGTCTGTCTGTCCGTCTATCTGTCTGTCTGTCCGTCCGTGACTTCACGTTTTCGTCGACGAAAAAATGCGCTTTCTGTCACTCACTGCAGTGAATACTGAGTTATATTTTTTTAATGTTTGTTGAAGGCGAGGATTTGTTATCGTGATGCTTCAGACATCGATTGCTCCGTTGCTTGATTTAACGTAAAATTTTATGCAATATAAATAATAATAATATTAATAATAATAATAATAATAATAATAATAATAATAATAATAATAATAATAATAATAATATTAATAGTAATATACACTCATAAGTTATTTCATCGAAGTCTGGTCAGTTCATCGAGGTTTATCATAAGTTATTGTATACATAAATAAAAAGAAACGATATGCAATTAAATTGAAACCTCTGCTTGTTTAAATTTTATAATATAATTTCAATTGTAAATAGTTATTGCATTCCTTTGAGGCGTTATTTTCTGTTTCAACCAAATTTGGCTAAATAGCGAATAAAAATGATGATTGATACTTATATTGATAAAATGACTGAATATTATCGTAGCATTATTCCAAATCGAATTTCGTTATAGTAACGCGAAATGCAATCGAAATTAAATTAAATTTAATTAAATCGAAAATTAAATAATTTAAATTAAATCGAAATTAAATTACCTTCAAAGAAATCGAGAAAGCTCATCCACCGCTTGTTGATTTATTAATTATCTAGAATTATTTGTGCATCGATGTAATGAAAGTAATAGCAATAGCGTTGTTATAGATATAATTTTCGCGGAATTTGATACGCGCTTTTCTTATCGTGATATTTTTTAAATTTATTTTCAGAAGTCATTTTTTGAACGTTATTCATTTATTATTATTCATATTATCATTATTATTTTTATTGGTAACAATGTTATCATTTTTATTAATAATGTTATTGTTAATGTTGTTATTAACATTAATAATAATGTTATCATTATTATTATTATTATTATTACACCATTATTAAGTTCTAGGTTTAGTAAAAAATCGTTAAATAATTCCCGGAAGTGATCTCGAGAAGTATCCTCAGCAGAATCTAATTTGATAAACCAACATGGAATTTCAATTCCGTGATCTTGCAGAGTGGCTCTTCACTGTTTTTTGAAACCTTAAGAGCTTCGCTGTATAATAATGTTACTTATTGAATTCGACGTCAATGGCAGAGTTTTGTTCTGCTAGATTAACGTATAATTTGTGTAATAATGTAATTATTACACAATGTAACGTAATAAGTTACATTGTTAATTACTTACAGAATTGGCCAGTCAACGATCACACGTTGAAACGCACAGAAGACGAAAGGCTGTCGAAATGTTCCTTCATTTTTTGAAAACCTTTTATATATTTAATAGAAAAATGCGCGATAAAAAATATGTATTAGAAATTTGTCCATTTTATGGCAAACATTAAGGCAATCATCATTTGAATAATGATGACAGCATCAAGAATGATGACAGCATTCATGTCATCAGTCAGCTTCGCTGCAAAATATAATTAATTTCGATCTGTTTTATTATACCGCTATTACTCATCATCGTTGACCTTTATACCACATCCTTGACCCTTTACACGTAGCGGCCTAAGTACACGTAGAAGCCTAAGTACACGTAGCAGCCTAAGTACACGTAGCAGCCTAAGTACACGTAGCGGCCTAAGTACACGTAGCAGCCCAAGTACACGTAGCGGCCTAAGTACACGTAGCGGCCTAAGTACACGTAGCGGCCAAAATACTCGTAGCAGCCTAAGTACACGCAGCGGCCTAAGTACATGTAGCAGCCAAATTACACGTTGCAGCCTAAATAAAAGTAGCGGCCTAAGTACACGTAGCGGCCGATTTATCGTATGTGATTGGTGGGTTAAGATTAAAAAATCGTCAGTGATTGGCTGACAGGGTTATGAACACTTATATTTTTTTCATATTACAGCCCATTGACTATTCATGAAATGGATTAGTCATCCATAAGCATTCCTAATGGACTCTCCTGATGGACCGTAATGGCTAAATCATACTTAGGTATTTGTTGTGGGTTTCTTATGGCTATTGATTGACTGTAATTGATGTGACTAATATAGGAAGTGATGGTTTAGGCAGCTTTGTCACCACTAAATGAAAATTATTTGTAAAGTTCGCCGTGATGGTCATGTTAATGAGGCCATTAAAGTTTATTGCGATAAACAAAATGATCTCAGCAAACCTGTCAATATCAGCTAAAGTTAATACTAGCAAAGGCGATATCAGTAAACGATGAACGTTTAAAATATATTAAACTTTCATATAAAAAATATAGTAAACGTTCTTTGATGAACGTTAAAATATATTACAATGAGAGGGGGGCCTCTTTTTCTAATGAATCAAAATATTCAAATGAAAAAAAAAACAATGTGGGGCTATTTTGCTTTTAGTTTTATAAATGTTGATTTTGTTGCATATGGATTTGCCAATACTAGTCAAAAACAGGTTAAATATTATTTCAATCAATTTTCATTGTATCAAATATATATAACCTCAATGATGGAGATTTTTATATTTGGCTTCAATTTGCGGTCACAACACAACACAATATTGCTCATCACCACACAACACAATATTGCACATCACCACACAACACAATATTGCACATCACCACACAACACAATATTGCACATCATCACACAACACAATATTGCACATCATCACACAACACAATACCCCACAACACAATATTGCACATCAATATACAACACAATATTGCACATCACTAAGGCACCGCAAGATGCCATGCATATGGCTGCATACATAACACAATAATGGCTCTATGCTCCTGCCATCTACCCTACAATGCACACTGAAGTATTTTTCCTGTTGACACTGTAAGCGGGCAAAGAATTTCTCCTGCTCGGTTATGTCTAATGCTAATTTCATCATTATGATATGATGGGACCATATATAGGGATGTATGACCAGATATTATCGTACATTACCAAGGCATTCGACCTTCATGATTATCATAAAAGAATCAATATTCTATGCGAGATCATTTGTAAAATCTTCTCAGTCCACAAACTGGGCAGAATGTAAAAACATATAAAGGACCTACAAAGGATAATTTATCATTTGATTTTCATTAACTCTTTCTTCGACTTTCCCGGTTTAACGCTAGTCAGTGTATTTGTAATTATAGAATAACATTTTTGTACGCAAGTTCTTATGAATAAAATTCAATAGCCACATTACAAACTTTATTAATCGCATTTAGGTTTAATGCCATAGATAACACCCATAGTGCAAAGAAATTCTCTATGAAGTATTTCCTCTATAGCAGCCTATATTATTTCAACTGATAATTACCCGTGCAATGCATGATGCATTAACATCAATTGTTTATTTAATTTCAGAATGCAAAGTTCAAGAGAATTTAGCTCTGCTGGATCGGGAAATTCTTCTACGCTGCGCGTCACAGGACGAAGTCGCTGCGCTGAAGTCCAGTCAAGAAGTTGTTGTCATACCTGACGTGGTGAGTGCCTTCACTAACAAAATTTAGAGTCGCCCTAGCTTCTGGTAATCCAAATCAGAAGCTGCCGCGTCTGTAAATTTTAACTGGGTAACAAAATTTAGAGTTGCCCCAGCTTCTGGTTATCCAAATCAGAAGCTGCTGCGTCTGTAAATTTTCACTGGGTAACAAAATTTAGAGTCGCCCTAGCTTCTGGTTATCCAAATCAGAAGCTGCCGCGTCTGTAAATTTTCACTGGGTAACAAAATTTAGAGTCGCCCCAGCTTCTGGTTATCCAAATCAGAAGCTGCCGCGGTTGTAAATTTTCAATGGGTAACAAAATTTAGATTTGCCCCAGCTTCTGGTAATCCAAATCAGAAGCTGCTGCGTTAGTAAATTTTTACTGGGTCACTATTAATGTAGTCCTACTCGGAGCTATAGCCATCATATATGCATGATATATATTATTTATTGTAAGTTAACTCATAAGGCGGTAAAATGGTTACGATCGCCAAGATTGAAGCAGTGAGTAGGGTTCGAGACTTAGCTAGCTGTGAATTTCTGGTCGACGAGATTCAGGGTTTTTGAAATAGACTTGATGTCAAGCTGATTAAAACAACGCTAAGTTGTATTTCAGTGAGTAGCAGGTTCGAGGTAAAGTAAAAACTGTACAATTTAGGTTGTGATCAGCTATTAAGCTGAGTGGCTAAAGTCGTGAATCAGTCAATCAGTAAAGTCATGAAAGTCAATTAGTTGCTAGTTCGAGTCTCAGCATGCCATAAAAATTCCATTTAAAATATGAGAGCTGGCCGGGTGATGAGGAATGTTGATGTTTGAGCAGTGAGTTGCTTGTTCGAGACCCACAGCTGTAAAAATTCTACATTAAGCAGAAATGGCGATTGACCAAACATGGCCAATTCCAAAACGCTCTTAGAATAATATTATTGTTATAATAAATATAATAAAAATCTTGCTGAGAAACACCCAGTCTTTCATTAGTTGTATCAATAATGAATGCAGTAATTCGTGTAATTGGCGAGCTTTTGTCTATATTAAGGGCTACACGTATACAGCAATTACCAATCTCACGAACCTAATTTATATTTGCCAACAATGCTGTTCATGGACGATGTAAAGGATTGCAGGCCTTCCTTGATTGCTTTAACGAGCCTTTGACTTCATTTATTGGAGTTAGTGCAACTTTGACAAACAATAAACATAAACAATGTTGCGTTAAGATAATTGGTTCGGCTTAGTTGGTCTTGTGTGGACAACTGCTATCACTGTAGACTGTATCACAGAATCTCTAATATTTAACAGTCTATTTTATTGCTAATGAAGATACGATTATGATTTAGAGTGATAAGAATATATTGTTCGTAACGGAAGAATAAGAATTTTAAGAATATATTGTTCGTAAATTTTATCATGTTTTATATTATATATCTGAGTTATATCATATATTCAAAGCAATGCATAGACGCAATTTAGTTTTAAATAAATGTGGCTAGATACTCATTATGTAAACATTCCTGTTCTGTACGAATCATTTTATACAGAAAGTGAAGGGGTAAATGACGAAGAAGTACCAATAACTAATGTTACTTTATTTTTAACTCATTTATTTTAATTAAGTAACAAACCATTCAACCTACTGACCTAAATTCTGAAATATTCTTCTGCACCCATAGCAAGCATATATAGACTATAAATTAGACTATAACTCGGCAAATTGAACAAAGATTCCAGAAAATTTATTTAATGATAATAATTATTCATTTTACTCATAGGCATAATAGTTGGAGTGTACAATGTACGCTGCACAGTCGTCTGGAGTTACGTTATTTGCTATTCTTCAATATTACCAGCAAAAGCTACATGTTTACAAATGGCGGTCAGCAAAATGTGGTTCGTTCCCTGTATTTTCAAATAAATTTCAATCGTGTTTAAAATAGATTCAAGTATTTTCATTCATATACATTTCATTTTCATTTAATAATAATAATTTTCTTTTTGGTAGAATAATTCATGTTTTCTATACGTTATGCATTAGGCGGAGTTTCCTGGAAATACAACAGCTGTGAATTTTCACAAATAATATTTAAATAAAATTTGCAATTTTTAAATGAAATTTAAATTATTATTCATATTTTAATATAAATTGACATTTATTTCACTTTTATTTTACAATCATACATTTCTCGTGGTAATAAAAAATTTTTATTTGCATTGTGCATCAATTATGAAAAGTACAATTGTAGTAAATCTTTATAGGTACTTCACTGATATTAAAACATTAGAATAATTTTTACTTCAAAACTTAATTCGTTAATTTAACTTCTTCGAGAAGTTAAATTAACTAAAATTGTGAAAAATTTTTCACTCCAGTGGTAGTAACGTGTCACGAGAATATTTTGGAAAATAGAGAAAATCTGAATGTGAAACAAAAAATTTTGTTTGTCAAATTCCATCATTTTTGACGTAGCTATTTTGCTCTCAATTTGAACTTCCAAATCATTAAACTTTGAGGAGGTCTTTGAGTTGAAATTTTTAAAATCCACCCCAGAATTACTAACTTCGAAATTTTTGATCCAACAGTTCATTCAAGACAGAATTCACATAGAAGAACTTCTCAGTATTTTAAAGGACAAAAATTTCTACGTTGTCTTCATCAGAAAAAATATGGAAAGTCTGCAACAAGTCAACGTCGAGCGAGAAACTCTCGCCAAATCAGAGAATTTGAAAGTTATCCCAGAAAAAAATTCAGTAGAAAAGCTTCTTCATTCAGACGATCGTCAAAACTTGGTCTTCACTTCTTTTACATCAACAAAAATGGAAGTCAAGACTGGGGGAGTTACTATGGATGAGATGATGAAAGGAAGATATGATGACGCTTTTAACGCCGGAAATAACAAAGATATTTACTCGAACAAAATCAACTCAGAGGATTCTGGTAGTTTCCTATCGACTTCAAAGCCAGTTAATGTTAGCGCACGCGAAATTTTAAACGAAATGAAAAATGTTAAATTGGTTGACTTGGATGATGAAAAAGTTGATGATAATCAAAGTAAAGGATTGGTTGAAGAGTTGAAAAATATTTCACGAAACCGTAAAGGAAAAGATAACAGAGAAAATTTCATGTTATCAAAAGAGGCACCAGAAAAGAAAGCGATAATAGCGGACCGAGAAAACGAAAAAATCAAACTTATGGACGATAACGAAACATTGATGATAATCAAAGTAAAGGATTGGTTGAAGAGTTGAAAAATATTCAAAAAAATATCAAAAGAAAAGATAACAGAGAAAATTTCCTGTTATCAAAAGAGGCCCCACAAAAGAAAGCGATAATGGAGGACCAAGAAAATGAAAAAACCAAATTTATGGACGATAACGAAACAACGAATATCAATAGAAATAAAGTTAATATATATGAAATTAGAGGACTTGGTTCGATGACGAAAAGGACGATTGAGCTCAAGTCTCCTCAAGTTGAAAAGTTTGTGCCGATTTGGAAATCCAAGGTGAAAACTGTTCAACTTTCTACTAATTTTAATGAAGAAATGGATCTGAATTTCGGGAAAGCTTGGCACAGCTTACCAGAATTTCGTGGGGAAATTCATTACTTCTTAGCAGAGTATCGCGTGAGTACAGTTCATTTTTATTCTTTAATTAAGAAAATGAATATAAAGTTCCATGTAAAATTAAATTTGTATGAATGTTTCTTCAAGTTAAATATTTACTTCCAATAATACCCCCCGTTTTAACGTTTTAACGAATTTAGTTTTTTATCTTGGGTGAAAATTTTGATGGCCAAGGTTTGCTGATTCATAAATCAATCGAATTTATACTCTATGTAGCATTAGTTTTGTTATTGATCTAATTTATCATTGGAATAAGAAATAAATTAATCTAATCTAGGTTAAAAAATAAATCCAATCGATTTATGCTATAATGGCGAAGGATTCTCGATCCGACTAATTCTCAGAGTAAATTCTAAATAAGAAATATTAATTGCATTTAGAGGCAAATAAAAAGAAGAATTTATTCAGTTATAATGGACATTAAATTCAATATTATTCGTGGCTAAGAGATACCACATATTGTAGAGCGTATTGTATTGTAGAGCGTACTGAGTGTTTTGTAGAGCGTATTGAGTGTATTGTAGAGCGTATTGTAGAGCGTAAGAAGTGAAAATATAGTTCAGGTGAAATGTACTTACAAGAATTGTTGTAATACTGCAAATGCAAACAAATTAGAGAAAACATAAATGAAAATTTCGAGTCATCTACATCAACGCTCGCTGAAACATCGCAATCAAACACATGATGATAATTCTATCCATTGTTGCGAGTTACTATGTCCACTTAATAGTAATAATACTAATATTATTACTATTATTACAATAATATTAATATTATTGCCAATATTATTACTATTATTGTATTTTAATATCCATAATATATTTTGCAGATGGATCACCTGTTGGTGCGGGAGGTGTGGGGGGTGGAGGGCGGCCGCCCTCTCGCCGCGTGGGTAGGATTTATGCTCGTAAATCTCAACTTTCGTCCTAAACTTGCGGCGAAATGGCGACCGAAACGTTCTGACGTCGAAAATTTGAAACAGGATAACGGTTTTCTGGAACCTACTGGATTGGAGACTCGGGGATTCAAAGCACCGAAACGTTTCCGAAACGTTCTGACGTCGAAAATTTGAAACAGGATAACGGTTTTCTGGAACCTACTGGATTTGAGAACCGTGGATTCAAAGCACCGAAACGTTCCGACGTCGAAAATTTGAAACAGGATAACGGTTTTCCGGAACCTACTGGATTTGAGACTCGGGGATTCAAAGCACCGAAACGTTCTGACGTCGAAAATTTGAAACAGGATAACGGTTTTCTGGAACCTTCTGGATTTGAGAACCGTGGTTTTAGAGCACCGAAACGTTCTGATGTCGAAAATTTGAAACAGGATAACGGTTTTCCGGACCCAGCCGGATTTGAGAGTCGAGTATTCAAAGCACCGAAACGTTCTGACGTCGAAAATTTGAAACAGGATAACGGTTTTCTGGAACCTACTGGATTTGCGAACCGGGGATTCGAAGCACCGAAACGTTCTGACGTCGAAAATTTGAAACAGGATAACGATTTTCCGGAACCTACTGGATTTGAGAACCGTGGATTTAAAGCACTGAAACGTTCTGACGTCGAAAATTTGAAACAGGATAACGATTTTCTGGAACCTACTGGATTTGAGAACCGTGGATTTAAAGCACCGAAACGTTCTGACGTCGAAAATTTGAAACAGGATAACGGTTTTCTGGAACCTACTGGATTTGAGACTCGTGGATTCAAAGCACCGAAACGTTCCGACGTCGAAAATTTGAAACAGGATAACGATTTTCTGGAACCTACTGGATTTGAGAACCGTGGATTCAAAGCACCGAAACGTTCTGACGTCGAAAATTTGAAACAGGATAACGGTTTTCTGGAACCTACTGGATTTGAGACTCGTGGATTCAAAGCACCGAAACGTTCCGACGTCGAAAATTTGAAACAGAATAACGATTTTCTGGAACCTACTGGATTTGAGAACCGTGGATTCAAAGCACCGAAACGTTCTGACATCGAAAATTTGAAACAGGATAACGGTTTTCCGGACCCAGCCGGATTTGAGAACCGTGGATTCAATGCACCGAAACGTTCTGACGTCGAAAATTTGAAACAGGATAACGATTTTCCGGATCCAGCTGGATTTGAGAGCCGGGTATTCAAAGCAAAGAGCTATTCAGGCGTGGGAGTTACTCAATCACCGAGTGAGACGCGTGACGGTATTGGTAATACCTACACTGTGATTAGCAAAACACAGGAACAGGTAAACGAGATTTCAAATCATGCAGTCCAGAGCGGCAGAAATCGCAAAGACACGAAAGAAAAGCCGGTGAAATCTGATAATTTTTTTAAGCAAGAGGACAGGAAAGACGATAATAGAGTAAATGATAACAATGCACGGATGAACCTAAATTCGCATTTGAAAAGCGTAAGTTCGGGCAATGAAATGTTACATTTTATTTTTACGGGTACTCAAAAAATTGAAGATGTTGCGGTAATTGAAAAACATTCTCAGGAAATTGCCAATGCAATGGAAATGAAAGATATTTCACTTCTACACATCTTAAAAATACCGGATGAAAAAATTCAGTCAACTCACATTTCTAAAAAATCAGAAAATACTTACAAAATTTCGCTTGCATCTAACGTCAATTTAACACAAGGCAACGTTTCCAACGCTGGGAATATAGAGCGCCAACGCAGCGATATAACGTCCGGTCGTTCAGAGCAAACACTAAAGTCGTTTACGGCTGCAAGCGCTGCGGCTACAGCAGTTAGACAGCTGCATTTCCAAAATAGATTGTCGAGAAAACCAATTAGAGATGACACAATTTCGACCATTCATGAAGTACCGTATACACAGGTTGCCGGTAATCCTGTTGCTACACAAAATACGAGAGCTTCAAATTATGGAACTTTCAAAAGAAGAAATGAAAAAATGGGTCATTACGTTGCGGAAGTTTATGGAAAAAGGAAAAAACGTGGCTTGGATAAAGGATATTTTGCGGTTCTCGAAAAGCAACACCAAAATATAAGGGAATTGGCAAATAAAAAATCATACGACATTGGAAAAGAAAGACACGAAATAAAGAAAAAAGATCTTGAATCTCTGAAAAGCATCTTGAATCCTAGAAATTTTTATAATACTAATGACCAACATCGATCTTTTTCAAATTTTAATAACCGGAATTTGTCCGAGTTTGAAACAAGAGAGAAGAAACATTTCGAGGAATTAGTAAAGTTGAAACATGAACAAGAAGAAAACTATGAAGGAGAACAATATGAAAAAGATAATACGTTAACGTCTCTTTCATTTATTTACGTAACGAAGTACAGCAACAGCAGAGTGCCAGAAGACCTGCGGGGTAATGTCATCAGGGTGGCCGTATTTCATGTAAGTTCTTTATTGTACAAATTATTTTAAATAATTTTAATGCTATCTTAAAATTATCAGAAGGAGTATACATCTATAATTACAGTGAGTAGTAAAATATCTCCTTAATTATTCAATAGAAATATAGCTCCTTAATTACAGTAAGTAGAAAGATAGCTCTTTAATTAGAGTCAGTAGAAAGATACCTCTCTAATTACAGTCAGTAGTAAAATAGCTCTCCTAAATTACAGTCAGTAGAAAGATAGCTCTCTAATTACAGTCAGTAAATGGATGGGTCTCTAATTACAGTTAGTAGAAACATAGCTCTCTAATTACAGTCAGTATTAGAAAATAGATGGATCTCTAATTACAGTTAGTAGAAACATAGCTCTCTAATTACAGTCAGTAAATAGAAAATAGATGGATCTCTAATTACAGTTAGTGGAAACATAGCTCTCTAATTATAGTCAGTAAAATTATTGCAGTCTAATTAAATTCAGTATTAGTAGTAGGATAATCCTCCTAATTACAGTATACTGAGCGAAATGACACGTTGATCTCAGTAAATCAGCATCCATATAGTCTACTGAGCGACACAGCTCTCAGATCTCAGTTAATCAACAGCCGTATAGTCTACTGAGTGTCGGCTCTCAGATCTCAGTTAATCAACAGCCGTATAGTCTACTGAGTGTCACAGCTCTCAGATCTCAGTTAATCAGCAGCCATATAGTCTACTGAGCGACAGAGCTCTTAGATCTCAGTTAATCAGCAGCCATATAGTCTACTGAGCGACACAGCTCTCAGACCTCAGTTAATCAGCAGCCATATAGTCTACTGAGTGTCACAGCTCTCTGATCTCAGTTAATCAATAGCCATATAGTCTACTGAGCGACACAGCTCTCAGACATCAGTTAATCAATAGCCATATAGTCTACTGAGCGACACAGCTCTCAGATCTCAGTTAATCAGTAGCCATATAGTCTACTGAGCGACACAGCTCTCAGACCTCAGTTAATCAGCAGCCATATAGTCTACTGAGCGACACAGCTCTCAGACCTCAGTTAATCAACAGCCGTATAGTCTACTGAGTGTCACAGCTCTCAGATCTCAGTTAATCAACAGCCGTATAGTCTACTGAGCGACACAGCTCTCAGATAATCAAGCACAGCTATAGGAGACCGCGTCACCAAAGCCAGGCTATTATTGACTCGGTGTTTCATTAATCAAATGTCAAGTTATTTTGGAGATCGACATATATATAACTTTAAGTTACCATAGCAGGTATTGCGAGTGCAAAACATGCTATGGTAATTTAAAGTTTTCATTATCAATATTTTCAGTCACTTACTGTATTCAGTAAACATTTATTCTCTGTTGTGTTATAAAATTTACTGTCATTTACTGTTTCAAGTCATAATTTATTCTTTATTATATTATAGAGAATTACTGTTTTAAGTGAACATTTATTCTTTATTATATTATAAAATTTACTGTCACTTACTTTTTTAAGACAAAATTTATTATCTATTATACTGTAAAATTTAGTGACACATACTCTTTTAAGTCATAATTTATTCTCTGTTATATATCAAGAAATTTACTATATTAAGTTATAATTTATTAATTATCTATTATATCAGTATAATTTTCAGTCGCCCATTGCTTTAACTCATCTACACTGTTAGAAAAATTACCGTTAACGCTATTACCGGCGTTTCAGTGGCCGGTCGGCACGTGAAAAGAAACACCGTGTCGCCGTTTTTATTCTAATTTAACNTAGAACTTTAATCAGTATATAGATCAGTATAGATCTTTAATCAGTATATAGGTCAGTATAGAACTTTAATCAGTATATAGATCAGTATAGATCTTTAATCAGTATATAGGTCAGTATAGAACTTTAATCAGTATATAGATCAGTATAGATCTTTAATCAGTATATAGGTCAGTTTAGAACTTTAATCAGTATATAGATCAGTATAGATCTTTAATCAGTATATAGGTCAGTATAGAACTTTAATCAGTATATAGATCAGTATAGAACTTTAATCAGTACATAGATCAGTATAGAACTTTAATCGGTATATAGATCGGTATAAATCATTAATCTGTATATAGGTCAGTATAGATCTTTAATCGGTATATAGATCGGTATAAATCATTAATCGGTATATAGATCAGTATAGATCTTTTATCAGTATATAGATCAGTAGTCTTATTAAAAATACCAGTAAAGATCTTTAATCAGTATATACATAGATAAATGGTTGCACTAAAAAGATAATTATATATCTTTAATTAATATATACACCAGTGATAGCATTAAAAAATCACTATAGATTTTTAATCGCAATGTAGATCATTAGTTGCCTTGAAACAATCAGTAATGATCGTTATTAAACATTATTAAACAGCTCAGTCGATGCTGAATAAGCGATGCCTGATCAGTCTGAGATAGTTGAAAATTTTAACCAATTTAATTTATGCATAATGATATTTTTAGTCCTACTCTAGAATCAGTTATGAAATATGTTAAACCATCTAAGAATTTACATATACTTTATGTCAAACTATATTAAATAAAAAGTGAAATTCATCAAATATGACGAGAAGATATGATAATTTTCTATTAAAGCTGAAACATTAGAATATTTCTATGCAATATATACAGTTTTATTTATATTTTAAAGTTGAATTTGGATGGAATTACAAAAGTCTCAATAATCGTGCGTATATTTAGAAGCGCTATGTATTATAGTGTAAAAATTAAAACACAAAGCAAATCTTATTATAAAAAGTATAATTCAACGTAGTCGTATTATTCATTTGCAGTGAAGAACTACTAATCTCTCAATAATTCGCATCAAAATAGTTAATTTAATCTATTAGCATTAATAATTATTCATCAATGAAATCTTAATATAAAATAATATATAACGGTGGCGTATTGTAAATTTGAATTAACGTTCCAAGTTCTCAAAGTGAGTCATCAAAAAGTGTGTCACGACAGAACCCGCCCCTGGTGTTCGTGGCGGCCGACGCCGCGGGTAAAGTGGTGGAGGTGGCGGGGTACCTGGTGGACTTGTGGTACTTACTGCAGGAGGAACTCAACTTCAGGTACTTGGTGGACTTGTGGTACTTGCTGCAGGAGGAACTTAACTTCAGGTACTTGGTGGACTTGTGGTACTTGCTGCAGGATGAACTTCAAGTACTTCTTCTATTAAGGTAGAAGTAAGACTAGTACCTATATAGTACTAGTCTCCCTTCCTACTTACTCTAGTACTTACCACTTCCCCCTACTTACTAGTACTATAGTAAGTACCTACATAGTAACAATACTGCAATGAATCAAAAATTATTAATAATTATACATTTTTCCGTCTCGGCATGGAATACTAAGGATTTAATCCATAAACATAAAATATTGAAATATTATATTAACGTATTATATACATTAATCAATGTCACAGGACGGCTGAAATAAAGCAATAGTAATGGATAAAAAATTATCTCTAATTATAAAATTTCTAGTCCTTGGCTTGAGACACAAACATTTTAATATTTAAACACATTTTATTAACAGGTTAATTATAAATTAATCCATGTCACAGGGCGGCGGAAGCAAAGCAATAGTAATGGGTGAAAAATTATTTGCAATTATGACATTTATAATAATTTATAAATTATATAATTATTATATTATATTATATTATATTATATCATATTGTATGAAATTAATAATATAATTAAATATTAAATTATATTATTATTGTATAATTGATAAAATTATAAAATATTTAAACAAATTTTATTAACACATTAAATACGTTTTAATATTTGAACACATCTTATAAACACATTAAATAAATATTACTCCACGTCACATTTTAATATTTAAGCACATTTTATTAACACATTAAATATATATTAATCAACGTCACATTTTAATATTTAAACACATTTTATTAACACAATAAATAAATATTACTCCACGTCACATTTTAATATATAAAAACATGTGATTAACACATTAAATAAATATTACTCCACGTGACAGGACGGACTGGATCAATAAATATTACTCCACGTGACAGGACGGACTGGATCATCCCGCAGGACCGGCAGTTCGGGGCCCAGGCCCCGGACGGCAGCTGGACCGGCATCGTAGGGCTGCTGGACCGACAGGTCCGGTCTTCATATTATTAAGTATTTACGATAATTTTATATTTTTAACACACATTTTCATTTATTTTTAAAAATCATTTTCGGCACATACAGAATATTGTAATATAATTAATTATTTACGATATTGTTACATTTTTAATTGATATTTTCATTAATTTTTAAAAATTGTTTTAGACACATGCAGAATATTGTAATATTATTAATTAGTTACGATCTTTTTATATTTTTAACACGCATTTTCATTTATTTTAAGAATTATTTAAGCACAAACAAGATATTGCAATATTATTAATTATTTACGATATTCTTACATTTTCAACTTACATTTTCATTTGTTTTAAAATTATTTTGGGCGCTTACATTATAATATTAATACTTTCATATCAATAGTAGTTGATAATATGAATAATTTTTTGCGATGCTTCTAGGTGTTCCGGGTTGATAGAAAATATTCTAGAAATATAAATTATTCACGGTTATTCTAATAAGTTTGATCTGGCGCAAAAAAATAATATAATTTTTGATATTTCTTTCATTAAACTGTTTATATATTTCTTGTGGTTTTCTATAAAAAATATCAAAAAGAAAATTCCATGAATTATATATAAGTTCGATTGTCTGAATTACGTCAGAATTTTAAATCACTTTCTTTTAAAGTTTTTCCATTCTAAAAAAAGCTGTACTAATTTTTTTCGAAAAAGGGCTATTAAAACATCAGTAATTTCTGTTCGTAGAGCAGAGCTTGCATAATTTATTGAAAATGATTTAAATTTGTCAACATTAACGGTAATATAAGGAATTTATATTACGAATAGCAGATATTTTAAATTATTCTTTTTGTGTGGTCCATTTTTTATGTTTCCATTTCGTGGAAAAAACGTTAATTTCGTCAACTTAGTTTAAAAAAATTTATTACTTTTGACCAGACATAAACTTAGGAGCTAATGAAGTAAAAATAGAATTCAGTAGTGAGTATTATTCAAAGATTTTTTAAACAAACATTATTAATTATATCCTACTTTTACTTCCAAATATGCTAGCAGACTTCTCCAGATATGCGAGCAGTCTTCTCCAGGTATACGAGCAGCCTTCTCCAGGTATGCGAGCAGTCTTCTCCAGGTATGCGAGCAGTCTTCTCCAGGTATGCGAGCAGCCTTCTCCAGGTATGCGAGCAGCCTTCTCCAGGTATGTATGTGAGCAGCCTTCTCCAGGTATGTGAGCAGCCTTCTCCAGGTATGTAAGCAGCCTTCTCCAGGTATCCGAGCCTTCTCCAAGTATGTTAGCAGCCTTCTCCAGGTATGTGAGCAGCCTTCTCCAGGTATGTGAGCAGCCTTCTCCAGGTATGTGAGCAGCCTTCTCCAGGTATGTGAGCAGCCTTCTCCAGGTATGCTTGCTGCCTTCTCCAGGTATGCTAGCAGCCTTCTCCAGGTATGCTAGCAGCCTTCTCCAGGTATGCGAGCAGCCTTCTCCAGGTATGCGAGCTGCCTTCTCCAGGTATGCTAGCAGCCTTCTCCAGGTATGTGAGCAGCCTTCTCAAGGTATGTGAGCAGCCTTCTCCAGGTATGCGAGCAGCCTTCTCCAGGTATGCGAGCAGCCTTCTCCAGGTATGCGAGCTAGCAGCCTTCTCCAGGTATGCGAATCAATTTAATTCTTTTCCAGATGCAGAAACTGTGTGAGAAATTCTCATTTTACATGCACCGTAAATTTCTACGAAGATTCTAGACTGCCTTCGATTATTCCTATTTTACTACACTTCTCTGTAAATTCACTTCTTGTTGTTTGTCCGCTACAAATCTTATATTCGATATTTAACACACTTCTACATGTCCAATCGATCTGAAATCTTGCACACCTGAGTAAAGTCGGAGACAATGCTTGAATCAACTGACAGAATTATTAATTCTTAAAAATTAAACATTTTTTCATTAGAAAAATGTGAAAAATAATTTTTTTTATATTAAAAATAAAATATAAAATTCATTGTACGTATGTAACATCGGAGACACTGACCTCTTTAGAAGTGTTGTATTCAAAAATAAATTGTTAAACGCATATTATTATGATTTCATTTGCAGAATAAGTATAGGTGTTAGTTTATAGAGGCCAGTGGTTAGGTTAGTTTTTATAGGTTAGCATAGTCATTCAGAGTTAGAAAAGTCTCGATATAACTATTTCTCGAGTGCATATCTAAGTGTGCCCGTGTTTATCCATTATTACCGTGCCATTGAGATTCAATTTTAAAATACTCCCTCCATTACAATTTTAAAATACTCTCTCCATTAAAATACTCTCTCTCTATTCTCTCTCAATTTAAAATAAATTGGCAACCAAGTATTGCAAACCAGTACCTGATTGCAAACCAAGTATTTCTAACCTCTTGCTGTAACCCTGTTTCTCTATAATTAATGTTTGAATGAATGCCGTTTGAATTTCATTTTGTTTATAATTTGCACTATTTCATTCATCATTCTATTTATTACTTTCTAAATCAGTTAAACCTCAGGTTGGTAGGTTATTTCTAAAATTATCTCGGTTTTCTGGTTCTTTAGTCAATCTTCATCGCCAGAAATCTCTGAACAAACTTGAATGCCCTTCAAAACTTTGTTGGTTAAATATGAAAAAAAAGTTCCCATAATTATTATTTCTTTAACTTTTCTTCCTTTACTGTGTGAAAACATAACAACAGAAAAAAATAAATTTCGTATTAATAATGAAGAAACCGTGCTGTGTTGGAGCAAAATGTTAGGTCTCCGCTCCAATTTACCGCAAAATTTCCACTCAATTTGTGAGTTCATTAAAAATTGTCTGGCCAATTAACACTCAATTTTGCCGGGCATTTGTTCTTCTGATCGAAGTTTATCACTCACAGGAATGAGTGGGTCGTTGTCCCAATAGCTAGTCACTTCTTACTGTCCCATTAATGACAGAATATGTCATTAATGGGACAGTAAGACCCACAACCTTTTCTGAGTATACATTTATAAAGATTTAGTGTAAAAAATTGCAGAAAATTAAAAATTAAATTTTTAATTTGAGAATGCTTGATAATGTTTTTAAATCCACTTAATTAGGATTAAGTCAATTTTTGCCTCGTGCACTAATAATTAAATAAAATAGTAATTAAATTCATATTAATAATATTTAATATTCATTCTTTACATGTCAACATTTATGAGCGACTTAATATATTACTGAATTGCTTCAACGTTAAATCAACATAATATTTTGCAACAATTTGTTGAAAAACTAAATGGGAAGGTTTTCGAAAACAAAAAATTTTACATTTCATATCTTCTCCATTGTTAAGTTCAACGGAGTTCTAATATTTATGGATATTTCATCGACTATTTATAGCGTTATAACTTAAATCAAATTTTAATATAACTTATTTGATACAATTTGTTCTTTGATTTGTATTGTTGTTTTTGTACCTAAGATAATTTAGATAAAAATTAACTAGCTAATGACGTTTAGGAACGATGTTGGTATATTCCTGAGAATATATTTTTTATTATATTTAAATTTGCGAATTAATTAGAATTAATTCATTCGGATTTTCATTGAATATTTCTTTTTAACAGACAATACGAGCGACATCTGTTTATTTGTTAATAACTATTTTAATCTAGGGACTGTGTATTATATTCTCTTCACTATACTCGGGTCCTTCACTCAGCAAGGTGAGTAAGAAGATTAGTTCACTTATTTATTATTTATTTATTACTTCATTTAATTATGGTTTATTCCTAAGTATCAGTTCACTCATTTATTATTTATTTATTACTTCATTTAATTATAGTTTATTCCTAATTCATTTATTAATGGTTTATTAATTATGGTGTTTTCCTTATTATGGTTATTCATTTAATTATTGTTTAAGTATCATATATTTAATTCATTATGGAGTAACAGTGACACAAATTTAATGTATTAATTCAAACAAAAATGAATGAAATATTGTGGTTGAGGAGAACGAGATTAGAATTTCATGTATATAATTTACCTTTATAATGAATTCTATAAATTTTCCGTAAAAAATTCATTTTCGCCAAACATAAAAGGTTAAACACAAAATTTTGAACTTCTAATTGCTATTTATTTATTAACTACAATCATATTTCTTCATTAATGCACCACTCCATTAATGCACCACTCTATTAATGCACCACTCCATTAATGCACCACTCCATTAATGCACCACTCCATTAATGCCGTGAATTTTAATCTAATTAGGACGGAATCCATTCTTTTGGATATGGAAATGCTGGCAATAATTGAATTGCCTTCTTATAATGAGAGCCCCAACCAGAAAAAAAAAAACAATCAGAATTGCATGAGGCATGTTCATTGCAAATACATTACATTTTACCGAGTCTTATCAATAGAAAATGAGACCAATATGCCCTAAAACAACCCTAAATGGGATAATTTTGTTTGTAATAGTTTCAAATAATAAATTATATAAGTTTTTTTGTTTTATGTCTCAAAAAAATCTATATTAAAGTTTTCTGAAACAAGATTGAAATTGTAACCATGATAAAGTCAACGTACTGCAGAGTAATTTTTTCGAAAAAACATTTCGCAAAAACTTTTGTGATCAAAAATGAGTTCAAAACGTTTGCCAAAGCAAAATGCGCATTTGTTCTCAGGAAATTGAAATGACAAATTGTTCCGCGTTTCCTAGATATTTTTTCGTGCGTCACCATGGCAACCGCGATCTCCAGTCCAATATTATCAGCGAATTAAATTTTAATCTGAACGAAGAATGAATTCAATATCTACGGTAGTAAATGTAATTATTCACCATGTACTGATTCAATATCTACGGTAGTAAATGTAATTATTCACCATGTACCTGTCTCTTATACACATCTAGNGTTCAGAGATGTGCTGGAAGAATCTACTTCATTGTATCTACACTGAACATTAATATTTCAACAGAATCCTATGTTCAGAGATGTGCTGGAAGAATCTACTTCATTGTATCTACACTGAACATTAATATTTCAACAGAATCCTATGTTCAGAGACTGTCTCTTATACACATCTAGATGTGTATAAGAGACAGGTGCTGCAGTAAATGCAGATATTCACCATGTACTGCAGTAAATGCAGTTATTCACCATGTACTGCAGTAATTCAGGAAATATATATTAATTAAATATGCATTGAATTAATTATCAAAATGTGTCGTAATTCGCCCAATCATTTTTCTTAATTAGCTAACGCAGTTTCCTCAAAGCAGTATACCAAGTTTATATAAACATTTGGTTCATATTAATTATATTGAATATATATTGTAAAACTATACAGAAATTTATTAGGTCAAAACAAATCACGCATGTTATTACAAAAATGGAATTTAAAACAAGCCAAATATCTTACTTTCAAATAAAATGTTTTCAAATAAAGAATTGTAAATAAAAAAATAAGCATTTTTTCCAAAAACATTATTTAGAACCAGTCATATCTTGCTTTCAAATAATTTTTTCTTAATATAAATTGAAAAATAAAAAATAAGCCTTTTTTCCTAAACGTTATTTAGAACAAATCATATCATGCTTTCAAATAATATTTTTCCAAATAAAAATTGAAAAAATAAAAAAAAACATTTTTCCAAAAACGTTATTTGGAACAAGTCATATCATACTTTCAAATAATTTTTTCTAAATAAAAATTGAAAAATAAAAAAAAAAACATTTTCCTAAAACGTTATTTAGAACAAGTCATATCTTGCTTCCAAATAAATTTTTCTAAATAAAAACTGAAAATTAAAAAAAAGCCTTTTTTCCAAAACAAAAACGTTATTTAGAACACGTCCAAATAATTTTTTATTATAAATAATTTTTTTCCAAATAAAAAATTGAAAAAATAAAAAAAAATCATTTATTCAGGAAGTGAGGTATCCTGCTTTCAAATAAATTTATTTCCAAATAAAAAAATTGAAAAAAATTCCAAAAAAATTCCAAAAAAAATTCCCTTTTCCAAAAAAATTAAAAAAAATCCCTTTTTCAGGCAGTGAGGTGGTGCCCACGGCACTGGCAGGTCGTGTGGTGCTCGTGAGCGCATGGATGTGTGCCGTGGTCGTGTACACGTCGTATTTATCCCGCTTCACTACCGTGCTCACGCTCAAACTCGACCCACGAGACCTCTCGACACTGCGAGCTGTCGTGGGGGCGGGCTACCGTCTCACGACCGTGCAGGCCACGGTGCTGCACCATGCACTTGTTACCGTGCGTTAATAATAATTATGTATAAGAAAACGCTAAGGATATTGACTCAAAAAGAATTAAGTATAAAAACGGTAAGGATATTATAAAAAAATATAAAATAAATAATAAAAATATAAAAAAATAGTATAAAAATATAACTCGACCCACGAGACCTCTCGACACTGCGAGCTGTCGTGGGGGCGGGCTACTTTTTTAATATTCTAGGTAAATGTTTCGGACGTAGCAGCCCCAGGCCACGCTGGTACGTTGCTAGTTCCAATTTTATAACTGAAATAATATCTGCGATGGTGACTGTGCCTTTATTCCATTGTTTCGTAATTTTAAACACTAATCGAAAAAATAGTTTGGTAAGTTGAAACCGGAAACTCAAATTGCCCATAATTGACCAATAGATGAAATACTCACAAGGTTATTGAAAGTTTCCAACATAGAGTCATTACAGTGTAAATGTGGCCTATTCAAATCCAGGCTTTTAGCCTCAGACGAGTTTCCAACCTTGAACAACAAACAATAACAAAATATTTGGGCTAGGTCAATATGTATCATTTTCGTATGGTTATTATTCAAGCTAACTAATAATTTAGTTTTTTGCCCTTTCGTTGCATGAAACACCACGCATCGTCCATAGCTTTAATTAGCTGCTAGATTGCGTGCTTGAATAACGCTCATTTGCAGGCGTCATTCAAATAAATGAGAGTGGCAATGTCAAAATCGCGATGCGCTTATTGGCTTTGAGTGGTTTGTTTTTTTTTGGCCTAATAAAAAAAGTGGTATTTAGTTTGGCCTAATAAAAAAAGTGGTATATAGTTTGGCCTAATAAAAAAAGTGTACAATAGTGCGACTTTGGCTCTCAGCTCGCGCAGTGGCAAGAAACTGTGTCTTAATTTAGACAATGACTTATTTAGTTGCCTCAGTGTAGAGTAATTACGAGGGTAATGTCGACTTAACGAGTTGCTTCTCACATCAGAAAATCAGCTTACAAATTAAACTTGGTCGTCTTAAGTAATGGGAAGTTACTGTTGTTAACATCGAAAACGTCTGATATTAACTTTGGAAACGTCTGCTATTAAATCTCAATGGGAATAATGGGTGAAAATGAATCTTCTGTACAAACAAGTGCGCTAAAAAATTAATAGCGTTAGTTGGCGCCTTCAATGTGAACTTGAAAACTTTGAAAATTAGATGACTGAAAATAAACATTTTACGAGATATAAATCCAATGCAGAAATTCATGGAATTTTTTGAAAATTTCTCGAAAAATAAAGCTTGCAATTTTGACAGTTACATTTATTTATGTCACAAATTAAGTGAACGAATTAAAGTGTCGTTGTAGATAAATTTACATTTCTCGCACATATATTAATTGTCGAATATTGTAAAAATTGAATCGCGTAGAATGAGACTAATCGAACTGTGGTCCAAATTAATGTAAAACTGTTCGGAAATCTTTTTGTATAGTTTTTTTATTGCATAAAAAATTAAAAAAATCGTGCTTTGAAGTCAGTTCGACTCATCAGCCTTCTTGCTGAAATCAATATCGTCTTTAACACGATATAGACTTGTCGAATTCAATACAACAGACTTATTGAAGTCAATACAACTCAAACACGATATAGACTTGTCGAAGTCAATACAACTTCAACACGATATAGACTTATTGAAGTCAATACAACTTTAACAACTTTAATCAATTTTAATGTCTTCTGCTACGACAGGCCGCTCTGATTTACGACTCAATACCACTACAGTTCTTGTCGCGAGCAAACTGCTCGCTAGTGCACCAGTCATACGGCATGTTCCGGGACTCTCAACACCTGGGCTACCGCAAGACCAGCCCCTTCTCCAGACCACTTGATAACTTGTGAGTTTAATAGGTCTTAATACGTTTATTCTTACTAAAACACTTCTCCAGACCACTTGATAATTTGTGAGTTTGTGAGGATCTTAAGACGTTTATTCGTACTATAACACTTCTCCAGACCACTTGATAATTTGTGAGTTTGTGAAGATATTAAGACGTATATATGTACTAAAACACTTCTCCAGACCTCTTGATAATTTATGAGTTTGTGAGGGAGGATCTTAATACGTTTATTCGTGATAAAACACTTCTCCAGGCCACTTGATAATTTGTGAGGATCTTAGGACGTATATATGTACTAAAACACTTCTCCAGACCACTTGATAATTTGTGAGTTTGTGAGGCTCTTAATACGTATTTTCGTACCAAAACACTTCCTCGCAGACCACTGGATAACTTGTAAGAAACTTTATGGGTTGTGAAGTCCAGATATTTGTACATATAAATGTCATCATACCTCTCGATAACTTGTGAGTTTATGAGGCATGTAGACCTCCCAAGAGCAGTCGATAATTTGCAAGTTTGTGAGTCAAGTAAGGAATAGACCTCACAAGACCTCTCGATAATTTGTAAGGCATGCCTGTGATGCACGCAATGAAGATGATCTTGAGAAAACACATTACCGAGTTTAAGAATAATATTTATTTGGAAAATATTTATTGGGAATAATATTTATTTGGAAAATATTTATTGGGAATAATATTTATTTGGAAAATATTTATTGGGAATAATATTTATTTGGAAAATATTTAGTTTGAATATTATTTATTTGTTAGAGTAACCTAATTTTCATGAGACTAGATATTTTAATGCGAAACTTTCGAGAGTTATCAACAAAATATAAGATGGAATGACTTTTTTGAGAGTATATTTGGTATAATGTTAAGCTGCTCCAAGGGCTGCACAATATATTTAAAGTGAAAATAACTCTGTTTCAAGAACACTAGATAATATTAGTAATATTTAAGAGCTTCGCTGCATTTATTTTTGTATGGTTATTTTTGTGAAGAACCCGCCTATGGAGTGCTATACAGTATACACATTCCGTCCTATGCTATGGGTGACACAAATTTTACAATTCCCAAAGACTGGTCCAATTTTACCTAAATTTTTTTTCATTTAGCCTTTACTGAATTCTTATTACAGTTTATATAATATTTTCTATTTTTATATTTTATTTAGAATAGACTATTCTGGAGACTGGATAATCAGCAAGACTGTTTTCGGGAGCAGTTTATTGTAATCACACAAAATGTATTACTGTTTTTATAGTCACAAAAACGCTATTTTTATGAATAATTGTACATTTTCTCACTGATATATTTTTCTAAAAAAAATTCATATCTGTAATTGATTTTTTATGCAAAATCAAGTCACATATGAGATTTGAAATAAAATTTTTATAAATTTCAAGAAAATTTGACGATTATAATCGATGATTATTTTTCGTTTCAGGATTAAAAAGATGATTTATTCCGGCTCTCTGGACCGCATGTGGCAACAATGGCAGCACCTTGGCAGTTTTGACGAAGTTTCTGAAACTTCTGAAGGGGAAACTGCATTAAAACAACAAAAGGAATCTCTAAAGCACCAATTGAATTCATTTAATGAAGATTTGAATCAGGAAGTTGAATATCTAAAGGACAAATTGAATTTATTTAATGAAGAGTTGAATCAGGAAGTTGAATCTCCAAAGCACAAATTGAATTCATTTAATGAAGAGTTGAATCAGGAAGTTGAATATCTAAAGGACAAATTGAATTTATTTAATGAAGATTTGAATCAGGAAGTTGAATATCTAAAGGACAAATTGAATTCATTTAATGAAGAGTTGAATCAGGAAGTAAACACTAGTGGTTCAAATCGCGTTTATTTTCTTAACAAAAGTGAAGCCATTGAAGCTCTTCATCAGGCAGACGAGGACAATCAACCTCTGGAAGTTTACGCAAATAGCAGTAAAATATTCAATAAAATTAATTTACGCAGCAAAATGCTTCTGGAAGATAGCGCAAAGTTAGAAAATTTACCACTTGGGATAAGTTCCGATGATGGTCAAATTCAAAAAAATATTTCTTCATTAATGAAAGGTGTGGGTTTCGCGGGCGATTGCCGTTCTTTGGAAAAAACAGAATTCGAGGCGTTGGGATTTGACAAAACCATTGGTGCGTTTGCCCTCATTGCCCTCGGTTTTGCTTTGTCTTTAATTTTGCTGGCATTTGAGAAGTTCGGTTGCCGTAAAAACCATAATTCTATTTTTAAGGTAAAAAATCAAACAAATTTGAACGCGGAAATGCGACAGCAAGTCGAGTACTGGGCATTTCCGAGAGAAAACTGGGCTAGCAATAATAAGAAGCAAGATAAGAAAATAAAATCAAGATCATATAGAAGATGAACAAAAAAACAGGAACCGAGTATAAATAGAACAATGATCAAATCGACCCAGGAACAAGTTTTGCCATCGGGTGCCGTGCTTATGCACTGTTAGAAAAATTACCGTTAACGGTATTATACCGGCGTTTCAGTGGCCGGTCGGCACGTGTTTAAAACACCGTTTCGCCGTTTTTACTCTAATTTAACACTAGAAATCCGTAAAACATCTGATAAAAACGGTAAAACAGTTTATTTTCACGGGGCGACCGGCCACTAGAACGCCAGTGGGACCGTTTTTTCACCGTTTTTTTCTAACAGTGTGGACGGTAACGTTTGTAAACATAACGATGGCTTTGAAGTAATTCTATCTTGAATGATAGCTTGAATTTTTTAATTAGATGAGTTTAAAAATGATTAAATATTAGACGGTTTATTGCATTATTAGAGTCGTTAGAGTTATTTAAATTAGTGCAGAAAAGAACTGACGTATTTCACAATAGATCATCTTGAATGCACCACTTGACAGCGATATAGATACAGTACCTTTATATTGTTGCGTGTTATCTTGACAATTTTAAATAGCACCGTCAAGGGAAAAATCCACACTTTAATTTTAACTTAAAATATGAGAAATTATTCATTGTGCTTCTTTGTAACATTTTAGGTATTTTTATGGGCCAGTAGCTAAATCGCACGATTGAAAATAATAATAATATTAAATATTATTACTAGATAAATCTGCAATAACTTATTTGTAGGCATTTACTGGCGATCAAAATTATCTCAAATGGAAACTTGATCGGGTTTTTGAGCGTTAGTTCGCTAATATTTAATATTTATATCGAAAATAAGCTCTTAGAAAAATATTACTGTTTTCGACACAATTCAACTGATTTAATTTTAATTATATTTTAATTAATTTTAATTAAATTTACATTTTAATTAAATCACAGTTTAATTTTAATTTAAACAACTTTAACTGAGTTTATTTGCTTTTATGCAATGATTACCTAAGTAATGAAACAGTATATATTTCAAATTTATACACAATCCTTTTATAATTATTTTAAGATTTTCTATATACTACGGATTATTCTGATAATATATATTTTATACCTTTAAGTATACGTTTAAATTCCATCAATAGTTGTTCTTAAAATATATATGATACGTATGTGACAAATGATGATTTATCGGTGATTTAAATTTTTTTAATGATTAATTTTGATTTTAATTTTAGCGAAGAAGGCAACAATGCACTTCTCAATAAAGTTCATTCTATTTTTATCGTGATCGTGTTTCGGAATATATTTGTGACAGTCTGAAAATTATGAACTTGGATAAATAACTATTAATTTACTATTCATAAATAATAATATTTGCTATTTACATTTTATATGCAAATTCACGCTGAAACTAAAGCTCCAAAATACAAGTGATGCCATTAGCTAAAAATAAACAAATACTGTAGTGAAATATTGTCTGTCATAGATGAACGATCTAAAAGTATATCGACATGTATGCAAAAACAGTTTTTTTGCATACATGTTGTTTTTTACATACATGTTTTTTGCATGTTGTACATGCATACATACAAGATTTTTGTATGTTACATTAGAAAATTATAAAAGAATTTGTTTTTTTCCACAATAATTTTATTATAGGAAAATATGTCTGTTAGAAAATTCTGAAAAACTTTTTCTTTTTGGTAATAAAATTATTTATAAATATTTGCAGTTACGTAAGAAAAGTATAGAAGAACATTTTCTGTACGATACACGAAAATAATAAATGTTTCTTACACAATGATCATTTCACATTAAAGTGTCCGTTAAGTTATAGCTTAACGGGCACTTTAATTAATATTATATTAAATTAGTTAAGTTATTAGTCGAGCTAAAAGTTATTTAAACATTTTAAATATATATTGAAGATGTTAATTCGTTCCACCAGAAATATTATTGAATAACATCGTGCATCAAAGATGGATTATCTTCAATTATAGTATGATTATTCCCAATTAAAGTATGATTACTTCCCATTTAAACATGATTGTTCTCAATTAAATTATGATTATTTCCTATTGAAATATGATTATTCCCGTTAAAGTATTATACTTCCCAATTACAGTATGATTATTTCTTATTGAAATATGATTATTCCCAATTAAAGTACGATTATTCCCTACTGAAACATGGTTATTCCCAATTAAAGTATGATTAACCCCAATTCAAGTACGATTATCCCCAATTAAAGTATGATTATTCCCAATTAAAAAATGATTATTCCTAATTAAAGTATGAATATTCTTAATTAAAGTATGATTATCCCCCAATTAAAGTATGATTATTTCCAATTAAAGCTTGATTATTCCCAATTAAAGTATGATTATCCCCAATTAAAGTAAGATTATTTCCAATTAAAGTATGATTAACCCCAATTCAAGTACGATTATCCCCAATTAAAGTATGATTAACCCCAATTAAAATATGATTATTCCCAATTAAAGTATGATTATTCCCTATTAAATTATGATTAACCCCAATTAAAGTACGATTATTCCCTATTAAAACATGATTATTCGCCATTAAAGTTAGTCTCTGTAAAGTTATCTCTCTGCCGCTGTGTTCTCCTGTACGACAAACTTGAGAGAAAAGTTGTGCCAGTAGAGGGACTGTTCCTGGCCCGCCATCGGTGCGTGGCTAC
Source organism: Hyalella azteca (assembly GCF_000764305.2). Lineage (NCBI taxonomy): Eukaryota > Metazoa > Arthropoda > Malacostraca > Amphipoda > Hyalellidae > Hyalella > Hyalella azteca. Next base: position 88,436 of record NW_025933498.1, read on the forward strand.
ATCAGCCACCACGCAATGAGACTTGAGGCTCACGAACAGACATTTCATGGCTAGCCTGATGTCTTGTAGACCCACCACGTAGATGAAGGTATCCGCGAATACCTGAAGAATTATAATCAATAATGAGACTTGAGTCTCACGAACAGACATTTCATGGCTAGCCTGATGTCTTGTAGACCGACCACGTAGATGAAGGTATCCGCGAATACCTGAAGAATTTTAATCAATAAGACTTGATTACTAAGACTTGATTAATCAATAATACTTGATTAATAAGACTTGTTTAATCAATAAGACTTGAGTCTCACGAACAGACATTTCATGGCTAGCCTGATGTCTTGTAGACCCACCACGTAGAAGAAGGTATCCGCGAATACCTGAAGAATTATAATGAATAAGACTTGATTAATAAGACTTTATTAATCAATGAGACTTGAGTCTCACGAACAGACATTTCATGGCTAGCCTGATGTCTTGTAGCCCCACCACGTAGATGAAGGTATCCGCGAATACCTGAAGAATTATAATCAATAATCTGATTACGTATTCATGAGGTATTATATTGAAAATATATATTGCTAAGACATGAGAATACCTGAAGAATTATAATGGATAATGTTACTCCTGTATTCATGAGGTATTAAATTGAAAAATATTTGTTGATATAGCATGAGGCAATAGTATGATTAGAAGTTTATTGTGAATAATGAATAACCTGAATACTGTATTATTGATGTATTATATGGAAAAATATATATTGATATAGCATGAGGAAATAGTATGATTATAAGTTTATTGTGAATAATGATTAATCTGACTACTGTATTCATGAGGTACTATAATGAACAATATATATTGATATAGTATGAGGAAATAGTATGATTATTATTAATTGTGGCTTGAGGAATGATAATGAACATGAAATTTATTACTGTCATAATTGGTTACTTGATGAGCGCACAGTTTAGAAAATATTAAATAAATCAATTTTTGAAAAATGAAATATTTTTCATTGCAGAGAACTTGATTGCTCTATGCTAAAACCATTTGTATTAAAATAGAATATGTATGAAATTTGAAAGAAAACTATGGATAACAAAACCAATAACAAAAACCTATTTCAGAGGTATGTAGAATAATGTCATTCACTTTTAATGAACAAATGTATTACTCATCTAATATAAACAAATGATTACCGAGATGAATTACCGGTTACTGAAATAATAGTTAACATACTTTAATGATGAAAATTAGACGTACTTTGACTATAAAAGATAATGGGTAAATATACTTTGACGACGAATCAACGCATTTTGGCGATGAATAAGCTTATTTTGACAATTATTGATCTTATTTCCATGATGAACAAAGTACTTTGACGATGAATAGACTTTCTTTGACTATGAAAAAACGTATTTAGATAATGGATAAAAATACTTTGACGATTAATTAACGCATTTTGGCGATGAATAAGCTTATTTCTATATGAATAAACGTACTTATAAGATGAATAAGAACATTTCCATGATGAACAAACGTACTTCGATGTTGAATAACGTACTTATATGATGAATATGAATATTTCTATAATGAATAAACGTACTTTGACGATGATTAAGTTTTTATGGTCATGAATAAACGTACTTTGATAATGAATAAGCTTATTTTAATGATGAATGAACGTACTTTGATGAAAAATAAACGTACTTTGATGATGAACAAGATGTATGAGGCAGTATGTATGGCCAACACGAGCACTTTAGGAGCACGAGGCACGAGACAAGTGTCGCAGAGCAGCGCGTTAGACACGGACGCGGGGACCCAGCCTCCTGCGAACGTCCCCACGATCAACAGCGATGTTGTCATCGCCTGCACTCAGGAAAATTAAGAGATTTTGTCTAAATTGTGATACACTTGGAAAAATTAAGAGATTTTGTCTGAATTGTGATACACTTGGAAAAATTAAGAGATTTTGTCTGAATTGTGATATGCTAAGGTCTTCATCGCCTGCACACTCATTAAAAATAAGAGATTTTGTCTAAATTGTGATACACTTAGTGTCGCAGAGCAGCGCGTTAGACACCGACGCGGGGAGCCAGCCTGCTGCGAACGTCCCCACGATCAACAGCGATGTTGTCATAGCCTGCACTCGGAAAAATTAAGGGGTTTTGTCTGAATTGTGTTACACTTGGAAAAACTAAGAGATTTTGTCTGAATTCTGATATACTTACGTCTTCATCGCCTGCACTCATAAAAGTTAAGAGATATTGTCTGGATTGTGGTACACTTACGTCTTCATCGCCTGCACTCAGAAAAATTAAGAGATATTGTCTGAATTGTGATACACTTACGTCTTCTTCGATTGCACTCAGAAAAATTAAGAGATATTGTTTGAATTGTGGTAGACTTACGTCTGAATTCTCAGAAAAATTAATAGATTTTGTCCAAACTCATAGAAGTGAAGAGATTTTGTCCGACAGACTTACGTCTTCATCGCCTGCACACTCATTAAAAATAAGAGATTTTGTCTAAATTGTGATACACTAAGGTCTTCTTCGATTGCACTCAGAAAAGTTGAGAGATATTGTCTGAATTTTGGTACACTTACGTCATCATCGCCTGCACACTCATAAAAATTGAGAGATTTTGTCTAAACTCATATAAGTTAATAGATTTTGTCTAAATAATGATACACTTACGTCTGAATTCTCAGAAAAATTACGAGATTTTGTCTAAATTGCGATACACTAAGGTCTTCATCGCCTGCACTCAGAAAAATTGAGAGATTTTGTCTGAATTGCGATACACTTGCGTCTTCATCGCCTGCACTCATAAAAGATAAGAGATTTTGTCCAAATTGTGATACAATTACGTCGTCATCGCCTGCACACTCATTAAAATTGAGAGGTTTTGTCCAAATTGTGATACACTTACGTCTTCAGACTGCACTCATAAAAGTTGAGAGATATTGTCTGAATTGTGATACACTTACGTCGTCATAGCCTGCACTCATAAAAGTTAAGAGGTTTTGTCCAAATCGTGATACACTTACGTCTGCATTCTCAGGAAAATTACGAGATTTTGTCCAAGTTGTGATACACAGTTACGTCTTCATCGCCTGCACTCAGAAAAATTGAGAGGTTTTGTCTAAATTGTGATATATAAACGTCTTCATCGCTTGCAGACTATGAAAAATTAAGAGAATACTTTCTCTAAGTTCCCAGCGATGTACTTTTTGTTATTGTTGTGCGCCATCATGACCCAGTTTTGCCAGGCAAAAGGACGTATGAGTGCTACATTAAAAAAAATGTGTAATTATTTGGACAGTATAACCCAACAATTTTTTTGAGTGTGAGGCTCACTAAAACGCTACCTCGGGACGTGTACTCATAAAAATTAATGTGTCATATTGACCAAATAGTTAATGATAGGCTTTTTTTGTCTGATTACTGATTTTTACTTTTTAATTTTTTTGTCTTATAGTTACTGATTAATAGAGTCAAAACGGGTCAGGATGACCCACACAATGGCAAAGAGAGCAAAAGTTTAATATCATATAAAAATCAGTTATTATTATTATTAATTATAATATTGAAATTAGATTATTAGGTTATGAATATTGTATAATTTTATAAAATGTAGAAATTAAAATATTATGCATATATCACCTTCCTCTAACGATATCGTATTAATTTATTACAATGTTTAAATTAAAATATTAAGCATATATATAACCTTCCTCTAACGATATCGTATTAATTTATTATACTGTAGAAATTAAAATATTAAAGATATATCACCTTCCTTTAGGTATATTGTATTAATTTTTTTAATGTAGAAATAAAGATATTAAGCACATATCCCCTTCCTCTAACGATATCGTAATAATTTATTATACTGTAGAAATTAAAATATTAAAGATATATCACCTTCCTCTACGTATATTGTATTAATTTATTATAATGTATAAATAAAGATATTAAAGATATATCACCATCCTCTAACGATATCGTACTAATTTATTATAATTTAGAAATTAAAATATTAAAGATATATCACCTTCCTCTACGTATATTGAATTAATTTATTATAATGTATAAATAAAGATATTAAAGATATTTCACCTTCCTCTAACGATATCGTATTAATTTATTATAATGTATAAATAAATATATTAAGCATATATATAACCTTCCTCTACGGATATTGTATTAATTTATTATAATGTATAAATTAAAATATTAAGCATATATCACCTTCCTCTACGTATATCGTATTAATTTATTATAATGTATAAATTAAA
>NW_025933499.1:0-7435 GCF_000764305.2 Hyalella azteca
GAGTGATCGGTCTGATTCAGTATATAATAGCTACCCAGCAAAAATCTTTATGTTGTTTTGGGTTATTGATGAGAGATTGTCCTATTGTGTATTAATTTGAATGTCTTGATGATAGCACAATGAAAATACTGTCGAGAATTTTGCAGGTAAAATGAAGTTTATCGATAATTACAGAGAATATGAATTTATTTGCTTGTTAACGGAAACCTCATCGTCAATTTTAGCCGGACCATAAATGACTCTTGTGAATTTATCTACTGCTCTTGGGCACTGATTTTCTGTATTTTCTGTATATTTGGAAGGCCTGACCGGCGAGTTCGTGATAATTGAGCTCGTCGTGGTCTTACAACAATGAGTGAGATGGTATTAATTAATAAAGAAGAAATAGAGCTTGGGGAAATTCTGAGTGGAAGAAAAAAGTGGAAACTACAATAGAAGTGGAGGCAGGAAACTTCAAGATAGAATAACCTACAATTTTATAAATAGAAATATTTTCTAATGAACGTATGTATAATGGACTAATGGCAGGGGTTAGGGCCTAATCTGCGGGAGAGCCAGGGCGTAGCTATGAATGGACTATATACGCGCAGGAGGAATATGGCGAGACTGGAGGTTCCCTGCACGATCATAAGGCAAAGGCATGGTCGTCATTTGTAACCGATAATTAAGTTAAGCCTATGCGTTTCAGCGCCAGTTTATGAAAGTGTATAGTAAAATATTAAAGTAAAGTGACTAGTTGCCAATCTACCTCCAAAAAAAAATTAGAAATAGAACTTGAACTTTGCGAAAATTTTCCCGCATTACTGTCACTCCAGCGACACAAATCGCTGTGGCAGTGTTAATAGTATAGTTACGGCTCGGAAATTTTTGTGTATTCAGTGCTTGCGGTACGGTGGCGTAATTTTAGAAGTTGTCCTCGGCTTGTTTGCCTGGTCTAAACTCTAAATCTATTTTTGAATGTCGCCCATGCGGCGACGCATTTAGTCAGGGATAATATAGGACCTGCTGGTTAGCCGGTGATAGCAAAAAGTACCGAAATAAAAAATATTGTTTTGGCACTTTTGTTGTTAAGTTTCCTTCATAGTTGTCTGCTTTTGTCATAGAACAATGTAGGCTTGCATAAAAAAAAAGTTAACCGCCAGCTTATCTAGGTTTCTTTATTTTCTTCATGTTGATCATTATTAATTCAATTTTGCTGGAGTGTGCGACAGTGAGTCTAGAAGCTGTTTTTTTTTTACAAATTGACATTTCAGCCTAAGGCTGTAAGGTGATTTGCTTCTGATTGTTTCTTGGTGGACGTTGGTAGAAGAAAGTATGATAACTTTGATTATTGAATTAAACCGCACTTTGTCAAGCCTTCATTCAACCCAACCCTTAATAATTCATTGAATCCATTCATTAGTATCGTCAGCTTATTTTTATATAGTGAATGGCGTGGGAAACATGACATGATGACAGTTGCCTTATGGAAGACGTGGCTGAAGCCGAAGGTGGAATTGTAGCGTCAATGCCAATAACTTAACCATTGCACTTAAGTCGCCAGCCTTCAATAGAAACGATCAATTTTATTAACAAACCTGAGCATATGTTTAGCGCAATTGAAGCAACATCGTAGTTATCATGTGGTTATTGAAGTCTATAAATCAAAGTGCTGACTACCGGTAGTACTTTTTTAGTATTATACAGTATTTAGCGGCGAGGTAAGTGCACTTAGTGAAGCTTGACCTGCCCAGTGGCGACCCAAGTATCATTGATGATAGGAATGATAGTATCAGACAATCAGAGTTCATATCTTCAAGATCAATGCAGCCTGGTAAGTTGGTAATGTAGTGAGTACTATGACTATGAGTACCTACTTGAGTAGAGTGTAGAAAGTAGACTAGCAAAGTATCATGGATAGTCCAGCATATTCATATACTGTACTCCAAAGTCCAAAGCTTGTTTGAAGTTCAACTGAACGGTCTGAACCTAGTTAGCCTATTCTCCTCAGCTCTACATAGCCTAACTGCCACTGAGCTTAATTGCCAATAGTTCAATAAAGGCTTTGCCTAACATAAACAAAATTTGCAACCACTTCTGATATTTCCAACTTTGAGTACTACCGGTACCTGCCCAGCACTGCCCTCAAGCCTCATGATTGGAATTTTCCTACTTATTACCTACTATTATTTGCAGCTCCAAGGTGAAATTTTTAATAAATTGAAAATCTCGCAGGCCATGGCTCAATCATGAACTTTTGTTTCCAATTATATAGAAGTTTTTTTGTCTAGCAGGAATCTCTGGGCACCAATAATAGGGTTAAAGCTCTAGTTGTGGCTCCTAAGGATCAAGGAAAAGTATAAATATTGTCTGGAGCCTTGACCCCAACTGGTAAATAACTGTATTTAAGATTCACAATAGGTAAATTCTTTGATATAATTTATGGACAGAGAATTGACTGGAAAATCTATGCACTGACCTCTCAGTGACTTGGATGAAGATGACAGGACAGCAGGACTTATTTTTTTTAAGCTGCAGAGGCGATTTGTTAAAAATCTTTGCTAATTCTCTATCAGTTAGCTTGATCAACTACTGAACTTTTCTGTTACGTGAACACAATGTCAAGTGTTGACATATGAAAATGTAAAATTTTCTACCAATATTTTTATGATTGATATATGCGATATATAGGTGCCATACAATAGACATACTTGAAGGCCACTATGCAGAGTTTGGCAATTGTGTTGCTGAGAGCAGGATTTTAGGCCCCAAGTCAAGTGGCAAAGCAGAGAGTTTTTAACACGTTTTTCTTAGCTTAGTTTTGCGTTTGTTTGTTTGTTTGTTTGTTTGTTGTTAACATTGACAACAAAAATTAGCCCACTTCTGATGGTTCTAGAGATCTGAAATTCGGCATGCTATTTTCGCCTAACATTTTCAGATACAATCATAAAAACTAGTAATTAGAGACCGAAATTAGTTTAATTGAGTAAAGTATATATATAGTATATATATAGTATGACGTGCGGGCGCTCACGTTATAGACGAGCAGGCGCTAACGCTGCGTATCATCGATACATACGTCAAGTCATACTTAATCAAGTCTTAATCGTTTTTCTTGTGGACTAAAAAGTAGAAAATAAAATACTTAAAAAAACTTAAAAAAAAACACGTTTTTCTTGTGGACTAAAAAGTAGAAAATAAATTATGGTTCGCCCCAAAAAAACGTGGGTCGGGCTTTACGTTTACCATCAAATTTCCAAAATTCGTGTGTTATGTGCTTTTCGCTTTAATCATAAATCTGCCCAACACACGATTTTTTGGGGCGAACCATAATTTATTTTCTACTTTTTAGTCCACAAGAAAAACGTGTTTTTTTAAAGTTTTTTTAAGTATTTTATTTTCTACTTTTTAGTCCACAAGAAAAACGTGTTTTTTTAAAAAGTTTTTTTAAGTATTTTATTAGACTTGTCCTCAAGTTTATTTTTGACTCCTATAAGTAGACCAGTAAAGTATCCTGGATACCAGCATTATCATACACAAGAAATTGGTTTAAATCTTGAGTAGATGAGGAAATTAAAAATGAACTGATTCTAAAGAATCTCTGGTTTTCCACTATGCCAACTTACCTAGAAAAGAGGTACCTACTGATTGAATCACAAACTTGATTAGCCAAACCCACTAATCACAGACAAGAAATTGGCTGCTGTTTGTACTTGACTGTTTTTAGTTTTAGATGGTAGAATAAGCTGTTTAAACCAGGGTTAGTGATTTTTTTTAAATCAAAAATCAAAGAATTTTTAATTTTTCATGATTTTTTTTTATTTTTTTAGCTTTTTTGTCTCTGAGAAAAGTTATTTTTTATTTTGCAATTAGCCTACTAGCAATAACACTATTTTCTTAAAAATAGTAGTCATTCATAAATAAAAATAATATAGGGCTATGAATCATATAAGAAAATGAAATAAAATCAGTATTTATAGTTGAATACTTGAAATGCCTAGCACCATATCGATCCCTGTGTAAGGCTAGAAGCTATTTCAAACTATTGTCAGTCTTGAAAAGCTCCGGTCAAATGACATTTTAGATCTTCTGTGAACAAGTCACGAAAAGCTAAAGAATCGGTGACAGGCTACAACAGGCCTACTCTCTAGCGCCAAAATCCTCTTTCCTTTATTAATAAAATACAAATTACAAGACAATTAAAACAGATTAGTATTACACTTCTTCTTGAAGCAATACCAACTAATAATATTAGCAATTAGTCACCTTGTCTTAAAGGTTGAAAAAATCAAACTAAGAATCTCCCATGCACCAAAGCCAAAAGCTGAAATAAAACTGACAAAATCAAAAATTCTGTATTTTTTTTCAAAAGTGACAAATAATGAGAAGAACATTACTACATTAGTACTATTTTTTTTCATTACCATTGAAAAATGAAAACCTCAAACTACAAGAAATGATCACTATCTAGAATCCAGCTACCTAATTAGGTTGCTACTTAAAATATTAATAGGGATCATCTCTATCTGCCTGCCTATTAAGCCTGTTTGAAAATGAGAACTGTTTTTGCTGCTTGTGCAGTTCCTAATCAATTTCTTATGCTAGATCGCACAAGTTCAAAAGAAGAGAAAATTCTATTCACTCTAGCAGAAGAGGCAATGCATTTAATTATTTTATATAGTTTAATAATTGTACTGTAATTGTTATGTTTCTAGTCATTAATTCACATATTTAAAGATTGAAATTAAATATTTTAATTAGAATACTCAATTAGGGTGGAAAATCTCTAAATTCCTGAAAGGCCGATACAATCTCAACCAACCCTTCTTATATAAGCTAGCTAACACATGTAAATTGTGCAATGTAATGTAATTAATTATTAATGTACAACAAATAGTTAAAGACTACTTACAGCCTTATAAGAATTAGTTAAGCTGCTAGCTACAGTATGTACAATGTATTGCAACACTTGATGCCTCTGTACCAAAAACATACAATTTATTGGAACGTAATACACACTAAAGGCAACAAGTTTATATTCCAATTTGTCATAACACATTTATACTAAATCGTGAATAACAATAACTCTCTATATATTTAAACTTATAAAAAAATTAAAATAAAATCACAATTTTCTGTAAAAAATTGAATGATTTAATCACATGATTTAATCAGTTTGATTTAATCATTGCCAACCTTGACTGCAAGCCAAGAAAAGAACTTTCACCACAACATTTTTCTTTGATTTAATTATATAAATCTAGATCTGCTCTATCAAACACTTCTATTTAGGAACTATAAAATAAATTTAGTATTTTTGAACATTGTAAATTTGTGTCTTGATTGATACTGTAAAAGAGTTAGACCATTGTGATATTTAAGAAAAGAAAACCCTAAACTCTAAAAGTTCCTTCATTACAAAAATTGTGTTGATGTCTCTTGAAGTATTATGAGATAACCTATAAATGCAATATAGGAACTGCAATATGCATTTACTATGTGACTATTTCTATCACAAAAAGTAATCACTAAAAATGGTCCAAGTCACTGTTTATGGTATTTTTGACATGATATTTGTATAAAAAATCTTATGCACTTTTTCAAATGGAAGGATTTGGAAATGCTCAAAAGTCAGTCGTTGCTTGTTACCTATAGCAAAATAAATTTTTATTTTTAAACATTTGCAGTTTTTTCATATGTTTTCATGCATAAAACATTCAAGATTTAAAATATCAAAATAAGAATAAATATCTAGCACAATCTTATTAAAAACCTTGTGTTTCAAACTGGAATAATGTAACTCCAAAGTCTTCAACCACAATTGATTAAATCAGTCTTTGTAAAGTGAATTTCTTGTTATATATTAGAAATATAAATACCTGGATTTTTCAAATGACAAATTTTTCATAATAATCTTTTCTTCTTCAGATAACAAACAAAAGCTAAGAACTAGAAAATATCATGACTTTTCTCAGGATGACTCAGGCAAAGCCATCAAAGCTTGCCATGTTAGCATGTCACTCTGGCATGCCTGTAGTGACTGTAGAACATCTGGTGCAACCTTGGCTTAAAAGATTAAAAACATATTATATATTATTCATTATACATTTAATAAATTATATTATATGATTGGATGCTTATCAAAATTATAGTTCACCAAACTGACAAAGAGTTGCTACTTTGGGACAAGAAAGAAGTGTTGTTTTGTGAAGGACTATTTGATTCCAGGTAATAGTATAGTCCTTGTATATTGTATTAATAGCCCTTGTCTATATAAAGCACAATGCATACAACATACAACTTTTACATACATACAACATACAACTTTTACAAATATATAAGAGAAATTACTGACGTGCTATATACTTATGAGTGTATAATGTTTGAATTGGCAGGATTGGAGTTAGACTGTAAGCCTGGTAGCTGGTTTTATTATGAAGAAAGTATCTTATAATGTGACTGCTTCTAGTTAATTGACTTTGATCTTGTAGTTTAGCTTCATTTTGAGAGATTATTGCACTCGTAAAATTGTTCATATGTATCTTAATGTTGACAAATTTCTATAAAAAATCCTATAACTTATAGACTTTTATAATTGATAATATTAATAACCTATTTTTGCATGATTAAGACTGAGAATAATTTTTTCTACATGACCATAAATCATTTAATTGGGTAACAATAATAGGTAATTTTCAAATGCAAAATTGAATAACTCATATCGCCGTGTGTTGAAAGTAGGATATATAATGGTTATAAATTTATGAACCCAAGTTCCTGAAATTGAAATAGGAATTAACAGTTTGAAAATCAAACTCTAATAACTGTACACCCCTTAAGACATTCAAATTCCTCGGGTAACAGAGGCCTTGGAGGTCATCTTGGGCACTGCACATGGCCATGCTGATGTACCACCTTTGACGCACATCGTGTGCCATCCACCAGTAACACCAAGAAATGCACTGTGCTACAGAGGTTCCATAGTCCCCAAACACAGGTTGGTATTGAAGAGTTACTGGAAATTCGTTTGCATGGCCTATTCTTCTCAGTATTTTTCTCCTTACTATAAATCTTTCTAAGTATGAAAGTATTTAAAGTATTTTTAGACTCTTGTCTCTCAGCCATTTAGGCTCCTAAGTTAATACATATGCATTAGTTGTACACGAGCACAATCCTATCTGCAAACAAAGTATTAATTAAATTTATTCTGTGCAGGTTGCTGTCTTGGGCTCCTTGACCGCGTGGGAGTTGAAGGAAGTAGGTAACCTCCTGCCACTACATCGCTGCTGGCTTTCATTCTACTCTGAAGAAGCTCCTTAGTATCCTTACTGCTGTGTTGTGTGGTCTCTGTGTGCTGCTGTGCTGTGTAGTCTCTGTGGTGCTGCCGTGCTGTGTAGTCTCTGTGTGCTGCTGTGCTGTGTAGTCTCTGTGTGCTGCTGTGCTGTGTAGTCTCTGT
>NW_025933499.1:7627-10447 GCF_000764305.2 Hyalella azteca
CCCAGGCCACGCTGGACGTAGCAGCCCCAGGCCACGCTGGACGTAGCAGCCCCAGGCCACGCTGGACGTTGCAGCCCCAGGCCACGCTGGACGTAGCAGCCCTTTTAAGAAATCATTTTTGATTAATTTATATCTAAGACCTCCTTTTCTATGTCCAATTCGTGTTTAATTAAATTAAGAACTACATGTATTAAACGCATAGGTAGTTACATAATCATTGTAATTACTAACTGCAGGATTATGACTTGAATGCAAATTCACCTAACACTGAAAAGCAATACAGTATTAATCAATGAAATTATGTTAAAGGCCATAGAAATCTCATATATTACTTCTGCCAACTCCTGTGATGATCTTATTTATGGTATTAAATGTATTAATCTAGAATCTCAGATTGCCGAGGGGTTGAGATCATCAAGATCGGTGCAGCAAGTTGAGGGTTCAAAACCCACAACTGTTGGCAATTTTCTGTTTGAACATGGCAGGCCAACCTGGCTTAATCAATGCCGACACCACTTTATTATATTATGATCTTATATTTCATTATTTAATATTACTTGACATTATTTTATATTACATTTATTTATATGATTAGACTCGAGGACCAGCCAAGGACTGCCCATTTGTCGAGTGCCATCTTGATCTATAGTTTCAAGTGTCTTAGCCGGTAGATCAAAAACATATATAATATAATATCAATATAAACGTGGTGTTAAGATGCAATGATAATTAATGAAAGATTGTAGCCATTAAAACATGAAGATTGAGTTACTCGTGTAAAAGAAAGTAAACTTCTACTTCACAAATTTTCCTTTGTGGTTTTACCTAAAAAATCCTTTTTTTGTCCTAAAAATGTCGAAACATACGCACTGTTTTTTCAATATTGCTTCTTAGTCTAGAAATTTAGTATACATTTTCGTACAATTTTTGATGACAATAACTGCCCTCTTCCCAATTTGAGAAAGCAAACCGGTACCAATGAAAGAATTTAGCTTTTACTATATAGTTTCTTGTTATTGAATAAAATTTTTAAATAAAGATGTTACTACCATCTATAAGTGATATGTTACCAACACCTTTTGCGGAGAAACAGCCCCAGATCATGATGTTGCCACCACCAAACTTTACAAGATGGTAGAGATGATCTTGCCTTTGGTTGGTGTGGTGCCCACTGCCCTGAGTCCTGCAATGATTGTGTTTCCAGGGAATTCAAGTGCATCTGTGTGCTTTTTTTTGCTCTAATTTCCATGCAGAAAATGTTGTATGTATTTCCTTTCATTCTGATTGAGGTAATTTCCATTCAAAATGTGGCAGAATTTTCCAAAAAGAGCTATCAGCTGTATTAATAATAGTCTATTACCAAACATGTTGGTGCAATGGTGTCAAAGATGATTTTTAAAAATCACAGGCAAAAATTAGCTTTTTTTCATAATTTTAACTAGCGGAATCTGGCAAGAGCCATAGCAGCACAGGAATGGATGAATTAGACTTCAAGTTTTTTTTGAGCATTTTAAAATTATTTATTAGTGGCTTCTATCCAATTTTGGAAATTCAGCATCTGTGGAGGAATGACTGAAATTTGTCAAATATTATTTGGCAACTTTGGCCTATTTAGCCTGCAATTGGCCATAATTTTACAGACTGGAAAATGGAGTAATGGACAATTTTTTTTGCTTGGGCTCAGTTTTAGTATGAAATGTACTTTGGTTGCAATATACCTGCTCGTGCTGTCTTTGTTTATTAAAATATTTACTTTTCAAGCCAGAGCTGGATATCTTGGTTCTCAAGTTTTATATGATTTTACAGTCATGAATCAACTTTTTAGAACTGATGAATCCATCTTGCAACTGCAAGCCAAGAATAAAACTTTCACTGCAACATTTTTCTTTGATTTAATTATATAAGTTTAGATCTGCTCTATCGAACACTTCTATTTAGGAGTTATAAAAATAAATTTAGTATTTTTGAACATTGTAAATTTGTGTCTTGATTGGTACTGTAAAAGGAGCTAGAGACGACTTTTGACTTAGACCGTTGAATGGGTTGACTTGGACCATTGATGGGGTGAATTGGATGTTGGACTATTGTGACATTTAAGAAAAGAAAACCCTAAACTCAAAAACTTCCTCCATTACAAAAATTGTGTTGATGCGTCTTGAAGTACCGTGAGATAACCTATAAATTCAATATAGGAACTGCAATATGCATTAACTATGTGACTATTTATGTATAAAACATTCAAGAATTAACATATCAAAATAAGAATAAATATCAAGCATAATCTAAATAAAAATCTTGTATTTCTAAAACTGGAATAATGTAACTCCAAAATCTTCAACCACAATTGATTAAGCCAGTCTTTGTAAAGCAGCTTTCTTGTTATATATTAGAAATGTAAATACCTGGATTTTTCAAATGGCAAATTTTTCATAATAATCTTTTCTTCTTCAGATAACAAACAAAAGCTAAGAACTAGAAAATATCATGACTTTTCTCAGGATGACTCAGGCAAAGCCATCAAAGCTTGCCATGTTAGCATGTCACTCAGGCATGCCTGTAGTGACTGTAGAACATCTGGTGCAACCATGGCTTAAAAGATTAAAAACATATTATATATTATTCTTTATACATTTAATAAATTATATTATATTATTGGATGCTTATCAAAATTATAGTTCACCAAACTGACAAAGAGTTGCTACTTTGGGACAAGAAAGAAGTGTTGTTTTGTCAAGGACTATTTGCTATCCTGGTAATTTCATGACACAAGTGCTGTTGTTAGTCTTGTAATTTGTGCATTGATAGCCCCAGTATGTATAT
>NW_025933499.1:10465-24954 GCF_000764305.2 Hyalella azteca
CCAGGCCACGCTGGACGTAGCAGCCCTTTTAAGAAATCATTTTTTATTAATTTATATCTAAGACCTCCTTTTCTATGTCCAATTCGTGTTTAATTAAATTAAGAACTACATGTATTAAACGCATAGGTAGTTACATAATCATTGTAATTACTAACTGCAGGATTATGACTTGAATGCAAATTCACCTAACACTGAAAAGCAATACAGTATTAATCAATGAAATTATGTTAAAGGCCATAGAAATCTCATATATTATTTCTGCCAACACCTGTGGTGATCTTATTTATAGTATTAAATATATTAATCTAGAATCTCAGATTGCCGAGGGGTTGAGATCATCAAGATTGGTGCAGCAAGTTGAGGGTTCGAAACCCACAACTGTTGGCAATTTTCTGTTTGAACTTGTCAGGCCAACCTGGCTTAATCAATACCGACTCCATTTTTTATATTAGGATCTTATATATATTATTTAATATTACTTGATATTATTTTATATTACATTTATTTATATGATTAGACTCGAGGACCAGCCGAGGACTGCCCATTTGTCGAGTGCCATCTTGATCTATAGTTTCAAGTGCCTTAGCCGGTAGATCAAAAACATATATAATATAATATCAATATAAACGTGGTGTTAAGGTCCAATGATAATTAATGGAAGATTGTAGCCATTAAAACATGAAGATTAAGTAAGAAGATTAAGTTACTCGTGTAAAAGAGAGTATACTTCTACTTCACAAATTTTCCTTTGTGGTTTTACCTAAAAAATCTTTTGTCCTAAAAATATCGAAACATAGGCACTCTTTTTTTCAATATTGCTTCTTAGTCTAAAAATTTAGCATACATTTTCGTACAATTTTTTATGACAATAACTGCCCTTTTCCCAATTTGAAGAACCTTACCGGTAATGGTAATAAGAACCCAATTTGAAGAACCATTTGTTTCTGTAATTCGTACTGGGATCTGACCGAATAATTTTGTTTATGACTCTCAACATGTAATCTCATTACAGTGATATTATGTTCTATAATTCAGGTAATGTTTCTCACAATTTCATAAAAATGTTCAACGGCTGCGCTCCAAGCAATCGATGGAACAAAATCTTGCCCCAAAATCTAGATTTAATCTCCCTAACCTCAGAAAATCAGGCAGAAATGTAAGCCTCCTTCTATTATTTCACGTGAACCAAAATTCCTTCAAAAATTTCCGGGTACAGAAATCTTGCCACAAATTGCGACCTACGTTTGTTCTATTTTACTATCTTCGTCGTACGATCAACGTATAATATTTAAATTTAAACTGTTATAGAGGCAAGTTATAGTATCATCTGGTGCATATATATATATGAATGTAATTATTTATCCCTTGCCTTAGGCAATTTAAAAACAATTGGCGTAGAGAGAAAGGGTCGGTGTAGCTGGAGCCATCTATTCAGTTCAAAATACAGTAGCTACCCATCAAAAATTGTTATATTGTCTTGAGTTATGAATGGAGGAATGTCCCATTATTTATCAATTTGAATGTATTAGATTGTTCCTTGGTGAACGTTGGCATAATAACGCACGATGCCTTTGATTATTGAATTAAACTGGATTTTGTGAACCTTGCATTCGAAGTCAGTTCATAAGAATTCATTGAATTAATTCATTTGTATCGTCAACTTATTCTTCTATAGTGAATGCTGAGGGAAACTTGACAGTTGCCTTTGGACAACCTTATATAATATGTTACTATAGTTTATTAAGCCTACTGTATCTATGTGTTCCTCTATCGCCTATTGTCTTTACTATGTATGATTCCAGAATTTATAATACCAAGTTCATGTTATTGAGTGAAGATTGGAGTTGTTACTGCGAGAAATGTCGCGCCTAGACATCGTTTGGTAGCCATTACTATAAACACCTGCTAATAGCCTACTATCATAGTTCATAGCTATTTTTTAGGATGACTTCGTCTAGAGGAAATTACCTTGAAATGAAATTACTTGTTGCATAAACTTGTTGCACTAATTTGATATTTTTTGGGCCATTTGTCTCACCTTCGTGTTTGTCCTCTATTTGTATGATAAAATGCCACATAGCAGAGATGCTGTTCCGTTTTCTTTGACTCAATCTTAGAGAAACGTTTTAAGAGAGACTACTTTGTTCTCCGTTACCTCCGCATTAAGCCTTACTGCCGAGTGCCGACTTGTTTTCTAAGTCTCTTTTGATTCGAAGCATTTAGGTAACTTTAAGATATTGTGCTCTAAACTTAATCTCTAATCTCACGATTTCGGGTATCGTAATTTGAAGCCCAACTGCAGCCGTTGGCACTACCTATAATAGAAGCCAAAGCCCAACCAAGCGGTGGTAAATGACTGCATAAGCGAGGAAACGTAAGTAATAGACTAGTCCCTCCTTCTTGCCTGCCAAACCACCTTGTGTAAGTAACAAATGAAATAATGCGCTATCGACCATGTTGACATAAATCTTTCCTGTCATGCCATCAGTAATCTCGTATCATCGAGTAGTCAACGAGTTAACAACGCTCAGCTATAACGTTATTAATTAAGCTTAAAACATGGGTGCATAGTGCATATTTCCCTGCATAGTGCATATTTCATGTATGTCATTCACGCCATATTAACTAATATTAAATTTAACTTCCAGCTTACGTCATCATTGTTACCAACAACGGCAAGTAAAAACTACAAGACCAAAAGTTGTCTTCTTCTTGCCAACCAAACCACGGACGTGTCAGTATCATCATGACAGTATGTTAGGGAGGCCATGCCAGCGAGTTCGTGATAATTGAGCTCGTCGAGGTCTTACAATAATGAGTGAGATTTTATTAAGTCATACTATCTAGAAATATAGCTTAGGAAAATTTAGAGTGGACGAAAAAAAGTGGAAACTACAATAAAAGTGAAGGCAGGAAATTTCAAGGAAGAATAGCGTACAATTTTATAAATACAAATATTTTCTATTGAACGTATGTATAATGGACTAATATATATGTTAGGACCTAATCTGCGGGAGTGCCAGGGAGTAGCTATGAATGGACTATATACGCGCAGGAGGAATATGGTGAGACTGGAAGTTGGCTGCACGATGATAATACATAAGCAAGGTCGTCATTTTTAACCGATAATTAAGTTAAGCCTCTTCTTTGCAGCACCAGTTTATGAAATCATGTAGTAAAATAATTAAATTAAAGCGGCTAATAGCCAATTTACCTCCAATAAATCATAAATAGAACTTGGACTTTGCGAAAATTTTCCCGCATCACTGTCACTCCATCCACACAAATCGCGTGCGAGTATGTCGTTGGTTGCTAATAGTCTAGTTACGGCTCGGAAATTTTCTTGTATTCAGTGATTGCGATAGGGTGGCGAGCACACGTGGAATTATTATTAGAATATCATTATAGCACGCGAAAGCCAAAGATAATATTTTTGAATGTCGCCCCCGCGGCGACGCTATTAGTCAGGATGCAATAGGACCTGCTGATTGGCCGGTGATAGGCTTATTTTAATTAATGACTATGTAACAAATATATTTTTCGTTATTACATTCCCTTCATAGGTGCCTGCTATTGTCGTAAGTAAATGTAGGTTTAGATAAAAAAAAATGTTAACCGCCAGCTTGTCTAGGTTTCTTTATTTTCTTCATGTTGATCATTATTAATTCAATTTTGCTGGAATGTGCGACAGCGAGTCTAGGAGCTCTGTTTTTTCGACAAATTGACATTTCAACCAGGCAGGCTGGGAAGTGATTTGCTTCTCATTGTTTCTTGGTGGACGTTGGTAGAAGAACGTATGATGACTTTGATTATTGAATTAAACTGGATTTTGTCGACCCTGCATTCGAAGTCACTTCATAATAATTCATTGAATCCATTCATTAGTATCGTCAGCTTATTCTTCTATAGTGAATGGCGTGGGAAACATGACGATTGCCTTATGCCAAAGCTAACCTTTTTTCTGGTCATTTTGCTCCAGTGGATCACACTACCGAACACCAAGGTGGTGAAGCTGCAGTTTCAGAAGTCATCAAAGCCATATCAAGCCTAAAATTGTATAACTGTGTACCATTTACAGAAAATGAACTTTCATTGGCTCTAAAAACACTTAAAAATACAGCCCCCGGTCATGATTCAATAATGAACATCTTCTTCAAAAAGGCCACTTTGTTGTGCAAGAAAGAGTTACTCTCTCTTCTAAACACCAGCTGGATTTCTGGGCTTGTTCCAGACGCATGGAAACAGGGAACTATTATCCCAATACCAAAACCAGGGAAGTCTCTGGAACAGCCAACTGGATACCGTCCCATTACTCTCCTACCTTGCATGGGTAAGCTCCTGGAGCGCATGGTTTTGCGGCGCCTGGAGTATGCTCTGGAGAGTAAAAGTGTGATACCTTCCCTGCATCTTGGCTTTCGTAAAGGCAAAAGTACTATTGATGCTTTGCACCTGCTGAAAAATGCTATCACCTCTGCCCGAACTAGTCATGAGTACTGCCTGGTGGTATATTTGGACATAGAGGAGCATTCGACAGTGTTTGGCCTGATGGACTACTTTTTAAATTGCACCGCATTGGAGTGGGAGATCAGATGCTGGCTTGGCTGTACAGCTATTTCCAAAACCGGTCTGTCCAGGTACGGGTTGGAAACTCAAAATCTATGTCTCAACCCATGAAAGTAGGGGTACCACAGGGGGCTGTGCTCTCACCAACACTCTTCAACGTGATGCTGCATGACCTTCCACGCTCTCCACATGTCACGCTTGTGGGGTATGCAGATGACATAACATTATTTGTAAATGGACTATCAATGGCTGAGGCTCGACATCGCATGCAGCAGTGCCTCGATGAGATTAGTGAATGGTGCAATCGCTGGCAGTTTTGGCTTAACCCAGCTAAGTGTACCTACCAGATATTTACGTCACATCGTACTGCCCCTGCAACCACACTCAAAGTCTGCAATAGAAATATACAGTATGTGGCCTGCCAAAAGGTGCTGGGAGTCTATTTTGATTCTCCACATCTTACACTCCGGGAGCACATCAGGGTAACTTGTACTGCCTGTTTGAAACGAGTGCAGGTGCTTTGAGTGCTTGGCTCTGTGAAGTGGGGTGCATCTTGACAATTGTTGCGCAGAATTTATGTCGCCTTTTTCAGGAGCAAGATGGAGTATGGCTCCACAATTTTCTGGGACATCTCCAAGTCTTTGATGAAGGCACTTGAAACTATGCAAAACTCTGCTCTTCGATACATCCAAGGAGCCCGCCGTACCACTCCAATAGTTTCTCTACAAGTTGAAAGCTTTGTTGCACCCCTGGAACTTTGTTTCCTGTACCTTTTCATAAAATGGGTCATCAGATATCTGTACATGCCTGCAGGTGACTCTGTACCAAACATTTTGGGATTCACTGACCAGGGAACCTACAGCAACACACCTTTTGTCATCAGAGCCCGTGAAAGCTTCCACAAGCTGGGTATTACTCTCCCTCAACGTGCTGCTTCGCCCATGTTAAGCCCAATCCCACCTCAAGCAGACATTGCCTCAAGTATTCTTTTCAATGTCAAGGACAATTTCTTGAATAACATGCCAGATCAATCCACTCAGAACTGCTTCACGGACTTTTGGAGGAAGCGCTACCCAAAACACTTCCAAATTTACACAGATGGCTCAAAGTCTGTTGATGAGTCAGTTGCTGCTGGATTCTTTGTACCATCAACTCAGCAACTGGCTGGTTGCTCCGACGAGTGCACACTGTGCTTGGCGCTGAACTGTTTGCCATACTCAAGGCCATGCAGCTGGCCATTGAAGATACACTTCTGAAGGAAGAGCCTGTTTTAATTTTGACGGATTCAAGGACTGCCCTGCATATTCTAACCTCTACATCTGGACGCTCCCATCGCACAGTTGTGTTCAAGATCCACAAGTTGATGCTGATCAAAGGACTTGACAAGGTGGTACTCTGTTGGATACGGGGTCACAGTGGTATCCATGGGAATGAGGTTGCAGACAAAGTAGCCAATCTGGCACATTCAAATAATCGTACAGCAAGGTCTCAAGTGTGCTTTGAGGAGTGGATCTGTACCATAAAAACCCTCATCAACCAGGAATGGGTGCGCCGATGGTCAGCAGAGGTGCAGGAAACAGGCAAGGGGATCTTTCGATGGAGCTTAGGGCCAGCTATTACCTATGTGGACTATGGAGTGCTGCCACGCTCAGTTGAATGCGCTGTGTCACGCCTTCGCATGGGGCACGCTGGTGTAAATGCTCACTTGGCCAGATTCAACATGGCAGATTCAAGTAACTGTTCAGCATGTGCTGTTGAGGGAACAGTCAGCCATTTTATACTACATTGCACACAATTCACCGAACAACGAAGGGATTTCCGCACAAGACTCGAAGGCCTGTCTATTTCCTGGGATCTTACCACAGCTCTTGGTGGTGGGGACATCCCAGCAAGAAGCCGCACTACTGTCATTCGACATCTTGGTCGTTACTTGCTGAACTGCAATATGGTGGCCAGGTTGTGAATGTTCATCTGAAACCAATTTTACTCTTCTTTCAACAATGTACTGCCACATTGCTCTGGTGAAATATGTGGAAGTGATGCATTCAAACGCAAAGAGGTAAGAATAGAAAATAAGTCTGGAGTGAAGTGACTCAAATCAAAATTCAATTGGTGCTCAGGCTGGGAGGTTAATTGGTTTTTTAATTGGTGCAATTAAAAAAAAAAGACGCTATTTCTGTAGACTGGTGCAGTTGCACATCTTGGCACAACAAAATGAGGAGGTCGGGAAGAGGGCTTATCCTTGCCCAGATTAAAGATAGCTTAGGCTCATGGCCATGGGCCTCGCACCCTAGTCGGGTAGTTGAGACGGCTGTAGCCCGGTTACGTACAGGTCACGCTGGAGTCCGATCGCACCTTGCTCATTTTGGCCTGGCTCCTGACCCACTCTGCTCCTGTGGAATGATAGAAACAATAGACCATCTCCTGTTGGAATGTGCTAATCATGCTGTTGCTCGTGCTAGCCTATTTGATGTACTAACACAACTTAACGTAACTCCTAACTTGAAAAATCTCCTGGGGGGAGGCACCTTCCCACTGCCAGTGCAGCTGAGAATTGTTGAAGCTTTGGCCTCATTCCTTCACTCTTCGCATATAATTAAACTCATTTAAAATCTGTGTACTTGTGTATTTTGCTGGGGGGGGCTGGACCTTGGCAAACACTGGGATTCTCATCAGCCATTCTGCCTCACCCTACTACCCCTCTGCCATGGGGGCAACATGGATGAGCTTCCAGAGCTCCAAAAAACATCGAAAGAAGAAGAAAGAAGAAGTGGCTTCGCCCTGTGCCTGACTGCAATTTCCAAATCAAATGCTTACCGATATTACAGGCAACACTCACCGTATATATGGTTAGATATTCAACCTCATTAGTATTGATAGATAGGAGTGGTGAGCAAAAGTTCGAAGCTCCTTGTCTCAATTTTTCAAGGATGCCGATGCGTTGCCGCCTGCCGGAAGCTGCCTAAAGTCCTAAACTAAAGTAGGCAGTGCGCTGCCGGCTGCCCAGTGCCCACTACCACCCATACCCAGGATGGTGCCGTTTTCTGCGGATTAATCCGGTGAACATGAGGCTCTATGACCTGCCAAAAGCTTTAAACAAAAATCGAAATTTTAGTTTTCAATAATTTTGAGTAGTAAAATTTTTTGGATCATAGCTACGGTACTTTCGGATCATAATTTACCAGCTTTGAGTTACCAACATCATCGGCAACATGTGGAACAACCTCGGCCTCCTAGTCCCTGATACTGATGGCAAACATAGCATTGTTGAACGGTTTATACTCTGCCTCTGAGGCTCTGAGCATAGTGACAAAGCAGAGAGTTTTTTAGACTCTCCCTCAAGTTCATTTTTTAGTCCTATAAGTAGACCAGTAAAGTATCCTGGATACCAGCATTATCATAGGGTAAACGCGGTATATTCCGACATCGTAGGTAATTCCGTCACCTCTCCAGCTTTTCCTTTATATTAAGCTTTGTTTTAGTTCAATGCGTTTGTTGATGGTTGAAATGGTGACGTCATACATTTGCGCATCAAAATACTGCCAAAACACTAGGTCTTGGCCATCTAGTGGGAAAATATTGAGATCCAAAAAGAGAAAATGCATGCCACCTGGTGAGATCATCGAAAAATGTGTCAAATTTGACAGTTGACCTTGCTCTACCAAATAGTAAATAACTGTTTTTATAGGAAGAATATTATGGTTTGAGACTTTTAAATACGTCTGTGAATATATTAGGAATCCTTTAAGTATACTTGTATTCGCTGATTTCAAGTCGTAAATAAATTAATAGATGATTAAGTTGATAAATGGATTTAGACACATGAAAACTAATTCCGACACAACTTGAATTGGACACACACAGATCATTCCAAGCTTTGTACAAAAATTGAAATTTGCTTAATTAAAAGCCTAATAGCTGTTAATTAAAACATAGTTAAGTAGTGTTCAATATTCGTTAGTGTTCTAATTCAAAGCCGTGTTGTATCCCAATACAGCTCACACAGCAAACGGAATTCGAACACGTGGATGTTGGCATTACGTATCAGTTAAATTTGAAGCGCTGACGCAATACGACTCACCACGTGCCAAATATTGCCACACACAGTGTCGGAATATAGGGATTTGGTAGGTTTGCATTCTAAAGGCTTTTAAATAAATATGGCAACATTTTGTGACATTTCATCATTGCTGGCGTGTAGTACGGTGTTTTGCGAGTCAAATAAAGCAAACAGAACTTGAGTAACACATACGGTTATTTTTTTACAGTTTTTCATTTCTCGATGCGTCCTTAATGTGTCGGAATATACCGCGTTTACCCTACTTAAGAAATTGGTTCAAATCTTGAGTAAATGAGGAAATTAGAAATGGACTGATTCTAAAGAAGCTCTGGTTTGCCACTATGCCTCTGAGTAAGAACGCCTTCAAGAACAGACTGGGCGAAGCTATGCAGATTCTGAGATTCATATGTATGATTGATATGTTCAGTCTTAAAATGCCTAGCAGCTTACAGACCAGGCAATAAGTCCAGTAGCTATCTCAATCAAATTTAATCAATTATCACAGTTTTTGGAAAGATAGGGTTCCAAAGGCTGGATCCTTGTGATTGTTGTGAATCAAATTATCAAGTCACAGAAAGTAGTTTAAGTATAAGAATCGGCAACAGGCCATGGCCCGTGGGCCTATTTCTTTCTTCAGTGCCATCTGCTGACACTTCTATTCTAATGCTTGGCTAAAAGTTGGCTTGCAGCTTGCTGCCTTGCTCTGTCTTATTTTGAGTGACACCTGACCCTGACCAGGTCCGGGCTGACGCTGACCCTGAGGTTAGTTTTACCATGAACATTTTATATATGACTAGTATTGCCACATTTGTGATGATTTGCATGTGCTGCTTGACTTCACCCCTTTTTCAATAATTTTTTCTTGTTTGTTGCTTGACCATGAAATAACATGAATAATCCATGATGACCCCATATTCATGATATTGCCCATAACAACTTAGTGAACTCACAGTCACAGGCTCTCACTCAAGTTCATTTTTGAGTCCTATAACTATAAGTAGACCAGGAAAGTATCATGGATACCACTCATACCAGCATTATCATAATAAGAAATTTGTTTAAATCTTGAGAAAATTAGGAAATTAAAAATGAACTCATTCTAAAAATTCTCTGGCTAGTCACTATGCCTCAGGCTCAGGGTGCTGCAGTGCTGCTTGTACTTGTAATTCTTGCCTCATCATCTGTGGCCATTTATTACCAAAATATCCTGTGTCTGTGGTGAAGACGTCCAACTCCAGAACCCCTGTCCCCTTTTCTTTGAGATAATCATAATGGAGTTATCAGTAAAGCCCATACTTGAAGCCTGACCTAAGCATGGTCAGCACTTAGCATGTGAGCACCGGTGTTGTCTGCTTGACTGCTCCTAGACAGACCTCTTGCCTCTGCAGCCCATGAATGCCATGATTGATAGTTCCTTTCTGCGGCTACCACTTACCAGCAGTGAGTACCACCTACCACTACTTTGGCCTGGCAACCTACCGGCTACCTCTGCCGCCTGCGTGGATGTGGACTAGCCCCAGGATTGCCAGGAAGTGGACTAGCCTTGCCACACAGCAATATTTACAGATGGATCTCATGTTAGCACTCTAAACCAATAAAACCATTCTACATCAGCTGCAGTAGCAATTCCCTCCAGAGAGGACCAATAACCCTGGAAGCTTTGTCTTGAATTTCAGGTTTTAGCATTGTACAATCTGAATTATTTGCAGCAACAGAAGGCTTCAGTAGTTCAGTTGCTCACAAACCAACCTCCTTTAATCAGAAAATGTTTTAATTTTCTCCTATTTGCAATCCTCAATTTGCTTGATAAGAGATTGAGAACCTACTTTCTACCTAAGGAAGGGGAGCATGTCAGTAAAAAATTTAAAGTTTTGTTTTTTTTCTGGTTTCTTGGCTCATTTTGTAGTTGGTGAAAAGCATGCCTAACGCATCAAATTGCATACGGTATATGTGCCTGCTCTAGTTTTTGCATAAAACAATTCCAAAAAAATATAAAATGAACATTTTTCACAATATGTACTAAGATTTCTTTAAATTAAGTCAGTATTTGTAGATTATTAGTGTTGTTAATTGCAAAGTGGTTGCACTTGCTTGAAAGCAGGGTTGGTGATTTTTTTTTTATTTTTTTTTAAATCAAAAAGCAATGATTTTTTTTATTTTGTCATGATTTTTTTTTTCAATTTTTTTGTCTTTTTAAAGTGCTATTTTTTATGTTGCAATTAGCCTACTAACAATAACAGTATATGGCTCATAATGGATGGCTAAAAAGGGCACTTATTGCCGTTAATAATGGCCAACAGGCCAAGGTGGTGTTTACCACTTAGGGATTTTTGTTTAAACAATTATTGGTAAGTCTATTCATTAGCTATGTAAATTTTGTATGGAGCAAGGTAATGAGCTAAATATTGATCATTTAACTGGCTTCAATATACAAAAACACTTCAGGAATGCAGATCTTCTAAACATTGAAGAGTCACATAACAGATAGATAGCTGATAGCACAGTGCACAGCGCTATCAATAGATCTACTAGTTTTATGTCCTATAAATCTACCAGACTCTACCCTCTATACACACCGGCTAGTAGTGACTGAGTTACTGACTGCACTGTTCCCATTTAATTCAGACCAATAAACCAATACTAAACAAACTGAACGATAACCAAACAAACCTCATATGACTTGAAACGAGACTTTAGTTATGAGAAAATCTAATACTGTTTGAAATAAACATGTGCACAATTAAAATATTTTATATCCATTTACTGCATTTAATTATTTTATAGTCTTATAATTTGTCATTGTTTTGTTTCTAGTTTTAAATTCACATATTTAAAGATTGAAATCGAATATTTTAATTAGAATACTCATATTAGGGTGGCAAATCTTTCTAACTGCCTAAAAGGTCAATACAATCTCAACCTCTCGATATACATAGTGGGGAAGAACCGATTGAGCAGTATTGAGGTAAAATAAAAGAGTAATGGAGCTACATAAAGAAGAAAGTTTATTTTCCTAGAGGTTAGCATAACATACCTAGAATACTTATGTTTTGAAAACAATATCTGGAAGATGGGGGCCATTAGCAGCAACACACTGTTGGAGTTGTTCTCAGAGGAGGGAGTAACCGTTACAGTGAATTCCGATCGCTATGCTGCAATGTTGCAAAATTTCTTGCAGCCCAGGATGGAAAACATTGTTGAAAATGAAACATTGGGAGATGTGTGGTTCCAGCAGGATGGGGCTACAGCTCACACAGCCCGAATGTCACTCAATGTTTTGAAACGCATGTTTCTCTGAGGTCTGGTGTCTCTGAGGGGTGATTTACAGTAGCCTGCAAGGTCACCTGATTTGAGCATTTGTGATTTCTTTCTTTGGGGACATCTAAAAGAAAGGGGTTCAGAAGTCACCCTCACACCCTACCACAGCTGAGGGAACGGATTATTGTAGCAGGGGTTATGGCCATACCTCGCCATATGTGTGAACGTGCTGTAGAAAACTTCCAAGAACAACTCCAACAGTGTGATGCAGCTAACAAATCCCATCTTCCTGATGTTGTTTTCAAATCATAAGTATTTTAAATGGTATGTTATGCTAATCTTGAGGAAAGTAAACTTTCTTCTTTATGTACCTCCATTACTCTTTTATTTTGCCTCAAAACTGTTCAATGAGTTCTGACCCACCCTGTATAAGCTAGCTAACACATTTAAATTGTATATTGTAATCAATATATAACAAATAGTCAAATAGTTGAAGACTACTTATAGCCTTATAAGAATTAGCTAAGCTGCTATCTACGTACAATGTATTGCACACTTGATGCCTCTGTACCAAAAACATTCAATTTATTGGAACCTAATACACACTAAAGGCAACAAGTTTATATACCAATTTGTCCTTCATAGTACATTTATACTAAACCATGGATAACACTACCTCAATATAAATTAAAGACTGCCACTCAATATATTTAAATATATGAAAAAATCAGAAAAATAAAAAAAATCATGATTTTTTATAGAAAAATCAAGTGATTTAATCACATGATTTAATCATTTTGATTTAATCATTGCCAACCCTGCTTGAAAGCTACAAACAAGACGTGTTCAACAAAGCAAATACCTACCATGGATGTAGGTACTTGCAATAATTTAGCACAAGGCTGTTTTGAACTTTTATAAATGATCATTTAGAACAATATTTACAAATTTTCATTTAAAAATGGTATTAACACTTTAACCGCATCTCCGAGAATCGCCATTATGCCCCGTCTGCATCTCGTTCAAACTACGATTGCTTTAGTCACCATTGAGCCAGGAAGACGAGAGGTTGTGTGTCACTCTATGAACGTAAGTACAAACATTTGGTGTTATAAAATCCGTGGGACAAATGTGGTACATGATGTGGACAGTAAACGCTGTGTTCATTTTGTGCATCGTGCGCTACATGGGGTCACGATCCCCGTGCACCAATAGAGGTGCACAATGTGGAGAGTAATTGTAGTCATTATCTGTAGCAACATGCGCCATATGTGACCACGACCACTGCATGTTATTTGTAAAATTTTTTGTGAGATCCTTCAAGTATTCATTATATATTGTTGATTATTGGATACACTTAGTGTTTGCTATATAATGAATTATGTAATATCCTCAAGTCAGGCCCATGGATCCATCTCGATTTTATCGGAAAGGCGGAGGTTCTGAAAATGCCGAACATGATGCTGATGAAAATGGAGCAGATAGTCCTGATTCGGGAGATTCTGCTGAATCTTCCTCCGATACCTGCAATGATTTTTCACCAACTTATGATCTAAGTGAATCAGCAAGTAGTTCTGATAACGATTCAAGTAATAATGACGTTTCAGATGATGATGCCAGCTCAGCATGTGATGACAACGCAGGCAATGAATAGAATTCAACCGTAGCTTCAGCGAGATCATTCTTCTTCACAGGAAATGAACAACTATTAGTACAACCTGTACCTTCTGAAGCAGATGGAACTGTTTCACCTATTGATGCCTTCAAATTGTTTGTAACTGACGATGTTATATCGCATATTGTTCAGGAAACAAATAGATATGCAGAGCAAGTTCTTGAAACTCAAATAGTGACTAGGAAGTCACTTCTATCAGAGTGGAAACCGACAAATAATGAAGAAATAAGAAGGTTTCTTGGCATCATGATCTCTATGGGCCTTGTCAACATGCCAAGTATGGAATGCTATTGGTCAAAGAAAACACTTTATGCCTATGATTTTGTGAAAAGAAATATTACTAGAAGTCGATTTTTTCTCCTTCTGCGGATGCTGCATTTCAACGATAACGAAACTTTTGAACAAAACAGAAGACTGCACAAAATAGACCCAATCCTTGATATGTTGAAGAATAACTTCAAATCAGTGTATTCTCCTGGAGAGAAACTGGTCGTGGATGAGTCGCTGGTTCCATTTAGAGGAAGAATTTTCTTCAGACAGTACATTCCTGGCAAGTCACATAAATACGGCATCAAACTATATAAGCTTTGCACTGTGAATGGATATACATGGAATTTTGAAGTTACACTGGCAATTTGTCGAATGTGCCTGAGCATAACCATTTGGAGTCAATTGTTCTCAAACTGGCGAAGCCTCTTCTGAAAAATGGAGCAACCATCTATGCTGATAACTACTATTCCTCGGTACCATTGTTGCAGGGAGCATAATTAAGCTAGGTTTTAGCACATCCCTTACTGCCTTCTCCCATTTAGCTGATTTTAACCTATATCTGATGTAATCATTATTAACATTGCCATGTTTTCTCTTATCTCGTTCCAGCTTCAATTTATTTTCCATTATCGAGTGTCATTGCCTTGATGTGAAGCTGTGGTA
>NW_025933500.1:0-851 GCF_000764305.2 Hyalella azteca
GTAAAAACCTGAGAGCTTTTTGTCCGTAACGTTAAGTAGCACAGCATTGCAGACCTCACCCCGCGGCAGTAAGTTTGCATCTGGCAGCTGCTGGACCGCTGGGGCTGTGATACGTGCAGTGTCCTGGGGGTCGGTCGGGAGATGAGCTGAACATGAAGCCCATAGATATAGATTGGGCATGCAATGTTTACAACTGCTGGTATTATGTCCGGTATAGGCATGTAGCTGTATACATTATAGCTACATTGTGTACGGTATAGGCGCATCTGTAGGCACCGGACTCGCAGCTATAGGAGATATAGCTGCGAGTTCAAACCAGAATCATAACCCAGCTGCAACAATCGTATTCACATATGCTACAATCTTTGTTTAATATCTTATTCCCAAATAGTTTTTCTACGCGTTCGATTCCTAAATTGTAACGTTCACATGTAAGCCAAAACACTGTGAAATTACTAGTGTTCCAGGTACCGCAACACTTGGTCTATTGCTGAAACACATTGAATTGGTGTTTCGTCGGAAACACATGTTTTAGTCCAGTGATTCAAGAATAAGGTGGCGCCATTTTACATTCTCTTTTCTGCTGCAGACGCCGAATACTATTTTCTTGTCGAAGTTTATGCATTTAAATGAATGACTGGGTCAATGTCACTCAGGGATACCGCGTATTATCTGTGCAGTCGGAAGCCAGCAGAGCTTCTTGTGATCCCGGTGTGTTAACCAGCCTCCCCGAGTTGATCCGGTGTCTTCACCAGCCTCCCCGAGTTGACCCGGTGTGTTCACCAGCATCCCCGAGTTGACCCGGTGTGTTCACCAGCCTCCCCGAGTTAACCCAGTGGGTTACCTACCCT
>NW_025933501.1:0-561 GCF_000764305.2 Hyalella azteca
ACCGTCTGATTTATTTACTTGTGATATTTTGTTTACATAGGTATTATACACTATAGATAAAATTCCTCTGTTCGAATCCGAAATAAGGTTCCCGTTATTGCTGTAGGTATAATCTTGTGTATTTCCATTATCTTTATGGTAAGTATCGCTATGAGCGTTTCCAGCGGTTATCGATAAGAATGAAACACTAATTATCGTTGTAAAAACTAATAAAGTTTATTCATAATATTCCATTAATATTATTTGTAAAAAAATTATTAGTGCGAATAAAAAAATTACTTTAGAATTTAAGGAATTAATTTTTTTTGCCAATTTACTGTTGTCATTTATTTTTCTTAACGAAACAATACTTAAAAAAGCCTTTAATAAATTATCATAAAAATCTATTTTTAATTTTATGTATATAAAATAAAAATATGCAAATGGTACTACTAAGATAAATACCATTATGTTAATTAAAAGTTCTAATTTAATCATTTTTTTTTCTAAGTATATTAATTAAAGGCTTTTCGACTCTGGTATTATCGGTTGAACTGTAATTATTTACTTTAACTTCAGACA
>NW_025933502.1:0-442 GCF_000764305.2 Hyalella azteca
TAATGGTATAGGTAAATTATTTCTCTAAAACTGTTCTTTGCGTAAAGATTATAGAGAAAAATTTGACAATGGCAATAGAATAGTGAGAATACGAATTCGCATTAGAGATGAAATTTTTACCATTAATTAATTCTTACAGAGAATGCAGCGACACAGGGCAGTGTCCTATCAACGTGTTATCTCAATAATACATAGCCTAATTAATTAATTAATTGAATAATTATTCAAATTATTAATTAATTAATCGATTAATTTATTATGCATTACATAAGCATAATAAATCGTCGTGCACTGGAACGATTCCAGTTCGTGTTTACTGGCACGTCGGAAGTGAGCGAAGTAGGTCTGCAGAAAAAGAACAAACTCCAAGCTTCAAGGCTTTCGGCCTCAACTGCAGCTGGGGCGTAGAAACGTGCAATTTGTGTGCACAAGCATTGAGCAT
>NW_025933503.1:0-765 GCF_000764305.2 Hyalella azteca
TTATGGAAAGATCGGGTTCCAAAGGCCGGATCCCTTGTGAATCAAGTCACGAAAAATTCAAGAATCGGCAACAGGCCATGGGCCTATTTCTTCAGAGCCGACTATTTGCCGAGCCAAACTGGGTTTCGAAACATTCCAAACTTTGTGTGGGTCATCCTGATTCACATAAGCCAAATAGTGCATCTTTGGACAAATTCTCACTCGTTCCTCCGAGTGTAGTAACACTGACGAGGAACAATAATGCTTATAAATAATAATAAATAATGTGTTTCTTTTTGCAGGGTCGCGCCAAGGGCGTTGCCTACAACCTGCTGGTGGCGCTGCTGCAGCTGCTGCTGGCGCCCCTCGTAGTGGGCTGGATTTGGTCCATCCAGAGGGGCGCTCTTATGCTGCAGGAGGCAGGTGAGCCCACACCCGTCACGGTGCTTGTACACGGAGCCAGTACAACTTACATGTACAAGGGGACAGTACAACTTACAAGTACAAGGGGCCAGTACAACTTACAAGTACAAGGGGACAGTACAACTTACAAGTACAAGGGGTCAGTACAACTTACAAGTACTAAGTGCAACTAATCGTAAGGCTACTAACCTCATGTGAAGGGTTACTGGGTCTTTTAGTGGCAAGTAGCGCCTACACACAAGGCCAGTAGTACGGTAAATAGTGGCGGTTAGTATTTGATTTGACACTAGCCGTCACTACTGTCGCCGTGTACAAGCACCTCTATAGCCACTGAGTTCAGTCCCTTGGCATAGTTGGATTTAA
>NW_025933504.1:0-5324 GCF_000764305.2 Hyalella azteca
GCTGCTGCTGCAGCTGTAAGGAGCAGGCAGGGCTGCAGCAGCTGTAAGGAGCAGGCAGGGCTGCTGCTGCAGCTGTAAGGAGCAGGCAGGGCTGCTGCTGCAGCTGTAAGGAGCAGGCAGGGTTGCAGCAGCTGTAAGGAGCAGGCAGGGCTGCTGCAGCTGTAAGGAGCAGGCATGGCTGCTGCAGCTGTAAGGAGCAGGCATGGCTGCTGCAGCTGTAAGGAGCGGGCAGGGCTGCTGCAGCTGTAAGGAGCAGGCAGGGCTGCAGCAGCTGTAAGGAGCCGATACACTGCATTTGTCGGTGTTTCGGCCGAAGCCTTTTTTCTTATCTAAATGACGGCAGTAAATTGTAGCCCGAGCCTCGCCCCCCTTCTGGGGGAGGGAGAGCGGGGCCACGAGGGGGGGAGAGGAATCAAAGAGGGACGGGAAGAAGGGCCACGGGGGGAGGGAAAGCTTATAAGGCATTACCCTGAAAACAAACAATTGTATAGCGCATTGTTGTCTTAGTTCTCATTTGATAAGCTCCAAAGCAGTGTCAGTCTGCCCAGCGTTCCTGTATATCATAGGTTTAATTGTTATCTGTTCTATAATTTATGGTGTTCTGATAGTTTATGTGTTGTTATCTGTTAGTGGATGTGTTGTTATCTGTCAGTAGTTTGGTTGTTATCTGTCAGCAGTTGTGTTATATGTTAATAGATGTATTGTTATATGTTAATAAATGTATTGTTATCAATGTCGATGTTTAAAATGTCATGTTGTCCGTTGTGCTTCAACATTGAATTGCAGTCGACACACAACATCCAAACAGCACAACATTGCCTGACTAAACCAGTTCTCATTCACCAGCAGTTGAATCCAACTGAGATGGAAGGTCCAAAGACTATCGACGACATTATTTTATCGTTGGGAACTATTATTTTTACATGGAGGGAACATGATTCTGACGTTATGTTACATTATTAATATTTCATCGTTGCTAAACAATGTGTCGAGACAAACGTGTGAATGTTGCGTGCTGGACGTCGCCATGTAATCTTTGATTGTTGCATGCCTAGCACGACTCGCTCTAGCCTTGTCCGGTTTTCCCGTTTACAATTTGATAAAATTCGGCAGTTTTCCGAGGGATTGACCCCGAGTGGCTGGCACTGCAGAGCCAATGAGGAGGAAGGGTCGAGTGAGGATCGAGCGAGGGTCTGAGAGAGGGTCGAGTGAGGGGTGAGTCAAGGTCCGAGAGAGGGTTGAGTGAGGGTCGAGTGAGGGTCAAGCGAGGGTCCGAGAGAGGGGCGAGTGAGGGGTGAGTGAGGGGTGAGTGAGGGGTGAGTGAGGGGGAGAGTGAGGGTCGAAGAAAGGTCACTCAATTAAAACTATCTCAAATAAGAAACTTTTGCTGGCTTTATCACACGAAGCAATTTGTATGTCAGAATTACTGGAAGTGGTGTGCATGTTTTACATATTGCCCTCTTCACGCACTGCATGCTCACAGTGCTCATGCTGACGCGGGCGTTATCCATGTCTTTTTTGTTCAATTGGTTTATCCTCGTTTATTTAATTTTATGTCGCATTCAGAGTTTCGCTTCCAGGAGATATTCAGTTTGTGTGAGCAGTCGCTTAAGCTGGAGTGGAGATTATTTCAAGAATTATTGATCGTTCTCACTCTGCCAGATTATTTGTTATCAACCTCACTCACCGCAGCAGCAGAATTTCAGTCAATTAGCCTCAGTTCAGTTCATAATTGATACGCTGTTTACTATCTTTCCGTGTGTGTGTGAATGTGTTGTTAATTTATTTTTTATATACACGCTTTTTAATTATGTCTACTTTGTTGCCATAGACAAACTACTCCATAAAATTACTTAATCGTATCAATTACAAAAATCGATTGCAACTGGTGTCTTGAATAATCGGTGGAGCCAGACCCATTGCTTATCGATT
The DNA here is from genome assembly GCF_000764305.2 of Hyalella azteca. Taxonomy (NCBI): domain Eukaryota; kingdom Metazoa; phylum Arthropoda; class Malacostraca; order Amphipoda; family Hyalellidae; genus Hyalella; species Hyalella azteca. Next base: position 1,933 of record NW_025933504.1, read on the forward strand.
TTTTTTTTAAATTTCAAGCTCAAATCTCCAACTATCCTTTACTATTTATTCGATCTAGATTACATTCCTTTCACTGCTTTCTTCCAAAATTCAAATCTTCGTTTCGTGAATCTCGTATTCATTCATATATTCATTGCAGGTGAATTGATTTGAATATTTTCTTCCTGCCTTACAGAGTTTAGTGTCCGGGAACTGCTAGGCAGCGCCGTTGCGGACTAAGTATTTCTTGGATTCACCTGAATTATTAATAATCGTTTAAGGCTTAACTATATGCTCTAGATTATAATTATTAATTAGTTATATGCTCGTTGCATTTTGAACTTTAAGATCTAGGATATAAAAATTGACGGACTTCTACAAATGAATATTTGTATTTAACTTGATATCTTTGAAGGTTCATTTGTCAATTGTATGTGGCAAAGTTATTTCCTTGCAAGCATCTACAGGAGAGCACGCTACGTAAAGTCAATTCATGACCAGGTATATCACAAAACTTCTCAGCGTAGGTTATAAATTCCCTAGCGTCCTGTGTTTTATTTCAGCCGTGCAAGTAAAAGATAACAAGTTTAACACTGAGAGTGACTATCATATTTGAAATGGACTATTTGAATGTTTATGATTGATATTCCTTGAAATGTAGCTTCGAAATTCATAACATTGATTAAAATTGACAAAATTCTAAATCATAATAAATCCAGGGTTTGATGACGATGCCGATAAACTTCGCCTATAAACTCCTTGGTAGCCAATGTCTCTTGAATCCCTGATTTATTTATGGTTGTTGCCAACCTGTTGATTACACTACAAATTTTCTGTCGAGGGTCCATGCCATCCCGTCACATTATTCGTCCCTCATACCTGGAAGCTGACGAGCCCCTCTTGCCCTCACCACTTCCCCTCGGAACTAGTGAACCTTCCCTACCTTCACTTCCTCCCCTCGCACAAGTCGGCGTGCCAATGTAACCTCAGATGGAATTTCGCGAAGGCAATTTCCAATTTTTCTATTTTGTCGGCCGGGCGCGCGCGGCATTGAGCGTTCGACTTCATCCTAAGCGTCTAATTTCCTGCGAGTGTCGCGGCTCAGATGCAATACTGATGAGCGCGTGATAAGCGTGCACTGCATGGCCGCCGCATGGCCGTCGCATGGTCGCTGCGTGGCCGCCGCATGGCCACCACATGGTCGTTTCATGGCCGACGCATGGCCGACGCATGGCCGACGCATGGCCGACGCATGGCCGACGCATGGCCGACGCATGGCCGACGCATGGCCGACGCATGGCTGACGCATGGTCGATGCGTGGCCGACGCATGGCCTCCGCATGGCCGTCGCGTGGACGCTGCGTTGCCGACGCATGGCCACCTCATGGCCGCCGCATGGCTGGCCCACTGACCTACTTCTGAAAATTTTCGGCAGTGTTTTCAGCGGCCACTGAAGGGTCGTCGGTTGCCCAAACATCTTCTGCCATATTTTACTCTCTCTCTGTGTGAAGTGAGTGGTGCTGTATATTGAGTACAGTGTGTGTGTGTGCATGGTGTGCGTGTAAGGTAAACGTGTATACAATGTGCATGTGTTGGTGTTATGGCTAGTGTGTGAGGTGTATATGCATGATTCCGTGTGATGTGAGGTGAGGGTGTTATGGTGTGCGTGTGTGTATTTGTTCCCTCTGTGTGAGGTGCATGTATACATGGTTGAATTAATATTAATACAAATTTTAATAAATTAATTCAGCCATGCATGTATACCGTGTGTTGTGAGGAGTGTGCATGTCGTATGTATATGAGGAACATATAAGGCGTGTGCAGTGATTAGGTCCAATAGGGTTAATTAACTCTCACCTCCCTATTCAGTTACCCAGACGTGATATTCCACAGCCTAGCACCGACAGCGTCTAATTTACACGTGGGGGAAAAGGCAGACGTAGGAACCTGTCGTAGCAAGGAAGCCATGAAACTTGTCTTTGTCTAAGTCAACTCTTTCATTTCATAACAAATATTACTAGCGTTGTTTCACAATTGTTCCGGTGCATTCTTCGTTCACCAATTAATTTTTTTACATGATCTTCGCGGGATATTAAGCCATGTTTTCTACATTAACACAATAATCTTTTATGATTATTGTGTATCTTTTTTGAAGTCTATCTCTAGAGTTCAAGAAGGCTATTAAGTGCTCCTCTATCTCGATGATACTGGTATTTGAAAAGCATTGCCGGAATATCGATATCCTCGTCCGTTGTTTGGAATTTCGTGGATTGCCTTAGACTTTTCCTGGTCAAATAAATGTAGACGACCGAGCGCTCAGGTCGAGCCCGGCTTTGTGATGCAAATCGCCTTGATGAGCGGACAGTGAAAAATTCAACAGCCTTTGAGCTGGCTAGAAGTTTTATCGAAATCTTCACTAATCTCAAGCAGAGCTGCCTCCTAATTCTATCAGCGGCTGGACAAACACGAACGAAACACGAACGGCATTGTGATCACGAACGCCCCGCACGCTTTGCGTGGGCTGACAGAAGCTAATGCACTCAAAAAAATATAACTCAGAACTCACTGCAGTGAGTGACAGAGAGCGCATTTTCTCGTCGACGTTTTACTAGCGCAATAGCGTCTTTTTTCCATAAATGAGAAAATGCGCTAAAAATGGGGACACTTTGTCCATATAGCGATGCATTTTTGCGCTGGTGTTTGTTATCTTGACCAGTTTGGCTTGCCGGAAGGTCGTATCAGTGCTACGCCCGTTTTCTGCTCGTGATGTGGATAATAAATTAAAGTACGTCACTATTTGGACAATACGTCGCCTTAATTTTTTTAGTGTGCCACGCTTCATCCCGTGCCTTGTAATAATTTAATTCGCATTTCTGGCAACACATTTATTAATCTCTTTCAATTTTTGAACAGAAGGTCTGCTCGCAATGCATCCCCTTCCCACGGTTTTAAAATCCGCTCGAAGTTCATTTCTCATTTTACGATGAAGCTTGAAGAATTCATATCGTTGGTTAATAAAACCTCAGGTTGCGGATAAACGACATTTTAAATTGAAGAGCAAACGATTTGTACATCAGTTGAACATTCACAACAACTTATAAAACATTCAATTATTCACAAGCAAAAAATCAAGTGGTATATACACCCAATAAATTATTTTCTTAACATAAACATCGCGTCTTTATAGAATTTTTTCCATGCGTATATCCGATCCAACACAAAAAGCTTCGCGTTACTTGGACAATTTTAGGTTTTTATGAAATCGATTCATCATAATAGTTATTTATTTGAGTGAAGCAAGCATGTTGCGTGCACCGGACATGTTGCGTACACCGGACATGTTGCGTACACCGAACATGTTGCGTGCACCAGACATGTTGCGTACACCGAACATGTTGCGTACACCGAACATG
>NW_025933505.1:0-459 GCF_000764305.2 Hyalella azteca
TCAGAAGAAATGTCATGCTCACTGCAAATTTCGGCACGTATCGTCATATAACTCACTAATTAAGGTGAAATTCCAAAAATGTTCATATGCTAAACATCATCGTTAGGTCCTAATGAATACGTGTATAAAGTTTCAGCGAGAAACGTTCATTAGTTTGGGAGATATTCCATGCTCTCTGAATTTTGACACCGGCCGCGAGACCAAATTTGACCGAAACGTCTTCATTGGCGAGAGATGTACGGAAAAACGACCGTCATTTTTCAGCGCGATTTTTAAACTTGCATGCATTGACTTGACGTAGAACTCGCCAACGACGGCAAAATCTGAAAAATTTTCTCTAGCCAAACATCACCGTTGGGAGGTTAGGTATTAGAATAGAATAGAAGTGTCGGCGTTGAAGAAATAGGCCCATGGCCTGTTGCCGATTCTTGAACTTTTCGTGACTTGATTCACAAGGGA
>NW_025933506.1:0-644 GCF_000764305.2 Hyalella azteca
GGGCTGGTAACGGGCTGGTAACGGGCTGGTAAAGGGCTGGTAACGGGCTGGTAAAGGGCTAGTAACGGGCTGGTAACGGGCTGGAAACGGGCTGGCTACGGGATGGTAACGATGTGAACGATAGAAATCATTCACCATTAGTTACAGTTTGTACCGAAAGTGTAATTGTACAGCGCCCTGAAGTCACTTAGCTCTATTGCTCCACTGACGATCTTGTGCAGAAACGCTAGATCTCATGGTTGTGCTTTCAGAGCTTTATTAATCAATTTAATGATCATGAATTGTTCAGTTACGCTGATTTTGTTATTTTAAACGTGCTTCTTCTAAACTCTTTTTTTTAAAGCAAAAAGATACATTTTATTTATACAAGTTGAAGCTTTAATGAAAGACCAGCGGTTCAAAAAGGCTTGAAACTTAATTCAGATCGGTCTTTTAACAAGACGGCTACTGGCGTTTAGCCGTTGAGAACCGAGACCTTCTAAAAACATTTAAAATTTGCATCGAACGTCAGGCGACGACGGAAACAAGAGCTTAACAAGCTGCGGCTGATCGTGACAAGAAGGTCTAGGCTAGTCGTGACAAGAAGGTCTAGGCTAGTCGTGACAAGAAGGTCTAGGCTAGTCGTGACAAGAAGGTCTAGGCTA
>NW_025933507.1:0-267 GCF_000764305.2 Hyalella azteca
TCCTGTTCGGCGATTTCCCGGTGATCACCGATCCGGCGCGGCTCGGCGATTCCGACGACGGCACCAACCTGCAGCCGGAAACCGCGGGCGGCAATTCGCCGTGGCTGGCCGGCCTGTACTGGCCGTACCGCAGCACGGTGCTGACCACGCCGTTCCGCGCCGCCACCAGCGGCGGCTTCGAAGGCATGGCGATCGACCGCGCCGGCACCCGGCTCTACCCGCTGCTCGAACGGCCGCTGGTCGGCGCCGATCCGCGCCGCCTGCAGA
>NW_025933508.1:0-1839 GCF_000764305.2 Hyalella azteca
ACATATAAATTATAGTCATGTTTAATTCTATGGATGCTGTTAAAATCCTGGTCTACAATTGTCGGGGATTCAGTCATGTAGTTTTCCATTCAATGATGAAAGAGCGAATTTTACCGCTGCGTTAACAATAAGTTTGTAATTAAACCACTTTTACTAATACTTTTGATCGAATTAATCAATTAATATGGGTCGAGTACTGATTGCACCACGAACCGTTATTCCATATTCATCACACTCGTATACTTAGTTGCTGCTTAGCAGCCCAAAAAGTTACTATTCTCAAGTATTTTCATCTCATTATGTTTAAATGGAGAATTCGTGTCCGGTCTTCAGATACTGAACATGTGTAATTTTTCAACGCCCACTAATTTATTTACACGGGCATGCACAAGTGACTAAGCTCGGTACGTGGCCTTGCGTATCGTGATAGCATAAAGGACACAAAGCATTAAACTTCCATTTGCATTTGTGACGAAATAACAAAAGAAAGTTTAAGCGATTTTCATCAACGCTTTGAAATATAATAAATAAATATTATAGTGCATAGTTTTGCTCAACACCATGCAGAGAAGGCATTGACTGACATAGATGCCCAAAAATGATCTAAACTTTCTTCAAAGCTCCACCAGATATTTGCTTGATGAGGATTCTTTAAAAGAGTTATCAGGAAACACATAAATTATAAAATGGCGCTGTACGGACGCCGTTTCCTGACATTGCTTGCCTAAATTTCTGCATGCGCATTAACATCACAGTGGAATCTCGTTCATATATTTCAGCTAAGTTAATCAACGAAAGCTGTACATTATCTACAACAGAAAAGGACTGTAGCGTGAATTAATGCACTAATTCTGTAGCTACGCCACGGAATTAGTACTATAATATCAATCATGTAAATTTTAGTTTAGTGTCACCACTTGATATCAGTGAAAGCAACTTGGAAAGTTCACAAACTGTTTCTAATCATGCAGCTTTCCGATTACAACCTGGTCTTACTTGATGCAATTTCATTCTAATTATTACCAAAATTTGTCTATTGACCAACTGCTTGTAAAGTTTCAAATGATAAAATGATATTCTGCGTTTGTTGCGGTAAAAATGTCGAACTACGCTGCATGCGCAAGTGCCTAGCAGTCGTGAAGTGAAAATAGTTCAGTTAATCATGCGACCTCCTTCTTGGGAACGTTTGTCGCAATATGTGTTCAGTAGTTTAAGATTAGTGTCGTTACATCACACCACACGTATTAGTATTATAAATTGAGTTGAAATTTGTTTTTTGGAGCCCAGTACGTCTGCATGACGGAGGGCTATATGGAGGATAATGTGGGGTTCGGAGATAGTTCCTTGATGACGCGGACGAATAGTTATTATAAGTCAAGGTGGAACTTAATATTTTGGTAAAAGTTAGTGATGATTCACACGTGCCTACCGCCGCACCTGTGTAATGGCGTCTAAATTTGGTCAAAATATTTTCTCATTTTGAATAAACGTTCAATTTCTGTAGTGTAATTTTGAAACTTGCTAATCTCCAGGGAAAATATTGTATGAAAAAAATCCAACCCAGAATTTGCACTTTTAACATTAAACACGAACAATGAAGCTCTTTCATTTTTTATAACACATAAAACTAAATAAATCATCCTAATGAATTATAAAATGGATAAGAATTAACTATCAACAATTATTCTTAATATAGCATTCTCATTAATTATTGTCGCAGACATTTTCACTATGTCAGGTAGTTGATCCCGAGTAAACAGCTATGTATTATTATTAACAATTCGTTTAATTATTTAATGCAATTTCAGCCTGATTATGTACTAAATATGTTAAAGTATA
>NW_025933509.1:0-1106 GCF_000764305.2 Hyalella azteca
GGGGGTTCTTCTTTGGGGGTTCCTCTTTATTTAACCCCTTCAAGGGCTCCCCTTTGTTGAGCCCCACTGTGTCCGTGGTGTCCTGCACCAAATATATTTATATTATTATTATAGATCAACACAAAGTAATACTATTAACATGCTCATTATTAACTATTGTATTTGTAATAACAGTATAATAGAAATAAAATATGAATATTAATGAAAAACAATACTAAATGAATTGTAATAAAACCTATAGACAGGGTTCATACCGGTATTTAGAAACAAATTCCATGACTTTCCATGATCATAAATATAATTTTCCAAGACTTGTATACGACAGGTTTAGCATGACTGAAAGACTGCCCGAGCATATTCTATCATCTACAGTTGATAAATAGCAAACGTGTAAATAAATAGCAAACATGTAAATAAATAGCAAACGTGTAAATAAATAGCAAACGCAGGAAACAAGAGACTGCACGAACAGTTTAACACATGCAGCACAAAAAAACACTTCCTTTTCTTCTTCTTTTATTGGCAAATTCCATGACTTTCCATAACCTAAACTAAAATTCCATGACTTTCCACGCCTGGAAAATGAAAATTCAAATTCCACGACTTCCCAGGTTTTCCATGACCAGTACGAACCCTGTATAGAAATGAACGATAGTAATGAGGTAAATAGTACAGATAAGTATAACAAATATATACACATATACAGGGTGTTTCAGAATTAAGTAACCCTTTTAATTTGTTAATAAATAAAAACTAAGAAAGTTTTGAAGTTGAAACTTGTTTTATTTAAAAGAAGAACATTTTTATGGTAATATTGTATCTAGGATACAATATTACATACAATATTTTAACTAATACATATTGTTAATACATAATAAATATTTTAACTAATACAATAATAAAATATTGTAATAGGATACAATATTTTAACTAGGATACAATATTACCATAAAAATGTTATTCTTTTAACTAAAACAAGTTTCAACTTCATAACGTTGTTAGTTTTTTATTTATTAACAAATAAAAAGGGTCAGTTAATTCTGGTTCACCCCGCATAAAGTAAATAAAACAGGACTCACATGGAGCGTGATGGTGGGTGGGTAATA
>NW_025933510.1:0-363 GCF_000764305.2 Hyalella azteca
GTGATTTAAACAGCAATACGTGCTTAAATTCGCACTAATCAAGAAATTTTTTCCTAAATACTGAACAGATTTGAACGAAATTTAGTATTTTAATACCTAACCTCGGCAACGTTGATGTTTAGCTCGTTACAATTTTTTCGTTTTGCCTTTGTTTGCGAGTTATACGGCTATACGTAAACGGCTCTTGGTTAAACCAGCCGGTAGAAAAGCCGGTCGTTCCTCCTACCTTTTTAATAAGGCCTCCCACACTCACCATTCCAAAAAAAATGAATTAATTTTATTAATTAAAAACAGGGAATGGTTTCATGTCAATGATCAGGGCCCCGACCTTAACTCCTCTGATGGTGGCCTACACCGACTCCG
>NW_025933511.1:0-849 GCF_000764305.2 Hyalella azteca
AGCACAATCTGAGCGCAATAGTAATGCACAATCATTTTGTAGCAGCTCTGCACAGCTGCAGTACAGCAACTTAGAACAATTTGAGTACACTTCTGCGCCATCATTCTATAGCAGCTTTTCAATGTAATTATGAACAGCTTTGCAGGAAACAACGAACAAATTTTTGATGCGATTCTCTGCCCCATCAACATCGCAGCACAAGGCACACACTACTTTACGAATAAAAACATTGCAGCACAGTGCACAGTCAAAGTGTGCTCTACAGCAATTTATATCCGGCACTAAGCATTTTATGAGCATTGTCTTGCAATATTCATTGAATGGAAACTCTTGAAATGAAATGAACATAGCATAAAACGCAGGAATGTTTAATTTTATATTAATTTTGCGCGTGAGATGAGCCGAAAGAAAGCAATCATCCTCAAGGGACGGGCACAATGGACCGAACAATCGCATTGCTGCAACGGTGTTGCACATCGCAGCTACCGTAGCAATCACATATAGAAATACAGTGAATGAAAAAATACATTTAGAAAAAACCGCACAGCAGTAAATGTAATAATTGTGTTAGAGGGAAAGAAATCAATATACGTACGGCACCGCGGTGCGGCTATGGAGAAAGACTTACGCTATAATAAATCAGAATTTTTTGGTCTACTGGACTAACGATTCAATCAAAAACGCTTTTTTAGTTAAATTTAGACCAGAAAATCCCATGAATTTATTATATCAATTATGCCTTAATTGAAATCAACATGTTAAAACGATTTTGGATATGTACATGTTTACCCATAGCTTCCAATGGAATCTTCAAGCTAAATCTTGATCGTATAGCCAAGTTTTCAAGGT
>NW_025933512.1:0-360 GCF_000764305.2 Hyalella azteca
AAAGAAGCAAATAATACAAGGACGAAAATATCTAATCTCGGCAACAATGGACGTGGTCTCCCAAGCTGTGTTCACTCTACTTGGGAATCATGAAGATAAGGTCGCTAGAGAGGCTACAAAGTAATACAATAATGTACGTGGAGTAATACAATAATGTACGCAAGTACCGTGGATATCATTCATGTATTAAAGACTAATACCGCAGCCGCAAAAAAAATGAAGACTCAGTTTGTTATTGGCAAGAAATTAAGTTCGACAGTAGTTTAAGTGACTATTTATACAAAGGTCGTAACGTATCGTTTAAATAAACGACCCAAGGCACATGTAATTCAATAGCAAATGATTGTGAAATTCATAATG
>NW_025933513.1:0-674 GCF_000764305.2 Hyalella azteca
TAGCCTTATTCTTCTTAGAACTCCACTCAATGACAGATTGGCTGAGACTGACATGTAATTTTTCTTTGTATTAGGTACGTAGTTTTAGTTCCTTGGCATTGTGAAATCAGAATTTATTCATAATATTGTAGTACCTATTAGCAGTACAGCTTGCCTACCTACCAATAGTGCATGACTCTAAAAAATTATTTTGTTTTTTCTTAGAACTTTTCTACTTTACTTCTTAGAACTTTTACTTAGAACTTAGAAAAAATTTTAATCCACATCAGGTTGAAATTGATATTAAACAATGTTTAGATAGGACTAACACAAAATGATCACAAAAAACATTAGTAGGTATAATAGCACAAATAAGCTTACTGCATTCATTTTGGGCCTCTTGCTGGGTGGTCCCAATCTGTGAGACAGTTCTCTCTTAGCTCCTAAGCTGCCCTGGAACTGTAGGTCATTAAATGAATAGGGATGAATTAAAAATATGTCTGCTCCTAGTACAATAAATAGAAAAATTAATTGTTATTAATAAAAAGTTAGCATTAAGTAATAATATTATTATTAATTATTAAAGAGAACATGACCTTTGAATTAAATTCAGGAACAACTTTGCAAAAATTCTTCAGTTAATAATAATAACAAGAAGCATAGACTGATAGACAGCCAGAATCAGTAACATACAT
>NW_025933514.1:0-8261 GCF_000764305.2 Hyalella azteca
TCACAAGTCACCTATGTGAAAAATAAGCAACGAAATAAATTTTCAACTAAGGTACTGGAGTCCCTTATTCGGACCCAAAGCTATCTATCTGATCAGCCGCAACAAGCGATCACACCCGAAATGTTAGATAAATGCAACATGCAAGCATGTACGAAAATAAGCAAAAGGGAAATGAGCTGTTTTTCGTGGCTTGCTCATTTTGAGCGAAGGGGGAAGAGTGCGGCACTGTGATAAAAAAAAGGATAACGTGACAATGTAATCAAACGCAGGAAAATAGAAGTGTCAAAATGTTCCAAACATAGGGGAAAATATAACGTGTTAAATTTGGCTAATTATCGTCAAGTTAGATAAATGCACAGTACATAAGATACTTTTTTTTCTTTTTATAACAAACGTTTCTGATGAATAATTTAATTAAATTTGGCGGTCACAGTCTGTTGTTGAATAGAAATTTTGGTATATTTCTGGTATTTTGAGCTAGGCAATCTGGTATTCTCGCCCAGAAAAAACCTGGCAACACTGCTTCACACACTCCGCTCCAGTAACCCTTTTGCAGTCGTAAGGGATGGTTTCGCGCGCCGTCGTTCGCACCATCCTTGAAAGAAATTGAGCTCCAGTATCGTCTTGTCTTGCCTCCTTGTAGCCTTGAATGCCGATTTCGAGGCGCCCGGGACTACTGAACAATCACACTTATTGTCACTGGAAATCTATCTCCTCCTACAGTTTTGATGCTACAGCGATGAGAAATAGACCATGCGGTCGATTTGCAAATAAAAAATTTAGAGATTGGTCGTAGCATTTTCTCGATTTCGTTATAGTTTTGAAAAAAATTTTTGTAAAAGGGGGGAAAAAAGAGAGAAATCGCAAAAATTTTAAGAAAAATGCCCACCCCCTTACAAAAATTTGAATTTCGAAAAAAGCTACGACGAATAATTATTGATAGATATGGTCTTTACGCATCGAACGATATGCGTCTCGATGTTGTAGCTTGAAAATCCTAGGAGGAGATAGTTTTCTACAATACCCTTTCTTGGCCGTTTTCTAAGAATTTCACGTTTTCTTTCATTTTTTCGAAAAATTTACACGAACAAAAAAGTCTTAGATTTATGTTTTACATGTGTGTACCAAGTTTCAAAGTGATCCGTCCGTAAATAAAAAAGTTTTCCTGGGATCCAGACGCTCCCTTTAAAGTATTTGTGAGCCTTCCCTCATGAAAAAGGTCTTATTGGAGACTAGTATTTCAGAAAAGTATAAGACCAGTTAGTTCTCGTTATAACACCATAAACAAAAATATTTAAGACTGTATGTAAAGTATCAAAATTCACGTGCAAGAGCTTTTTCAAAATATAACAGGATCTAGTTTGGGAAATCCATGTTCACAATGTACCGTAGTCAAGATTGAATTATCTGTGCAATTTTGAATTACGTGCTACATGAGCTATTCTGTTTGTTTTGTTTTTCCGATGCCGACGGGAGTCTTTATTACAATTTGCAATATCATAGTAAATGATTTAATTACGTTGGGATAGGCTGGGGGAATCGATAAGTGGCATCGTAATCATCTTTTAAATCATAATTAAAAATGACAAATTTTGAGTTATATTGTCAAGGCCATTAATCCTTTGCGAAGCCTAACTATCACATGCTTTATAAGAATATCAATCAAATTATATACTTGATTGCCGGTAAATTAAACTGGTACATACCTAGTAACTTATATGTTCATGTACTTAATTCAAGTAACTCTAATTTTGTTGCCTTAAAGATTCCGGTGCTAATGATAGCAAATTGAACATTATGCAAATACGCTGCATGCAGTAATGAGAACAATGATTTGAAACGTTTGTTTGACTTCAAGTCTGGCTGAGGTCCTGTCTTCAAATTATATTGTTTATAAAACAGCCTCTAAGTTAAAAGATTACTTAGTCAACATTTTTTTAAATGGTGGAGTAATGTTATCAACGAACTATTATTGTTAGTGACAGTAAATACAAACGCTATTGAAGTTTGATATTATTATTATTTATTGAATATGTACATAATATTACGATCCTAGGATAAAAAAAGGTCTATTTGGACTGGAGCATCTTGACTGCTCTTCAGCATCAAGTTATGGACAAGGTTTTGGTCGGCAGGTCCGGTCTTGCGAAGGTTAAAGAGAGATAAGGGGCAGCTGCAACGCTTGCATGTGGAGTGTGTTTGGGGGATACTGCGGCGTTACCCAGGGATTATGATGCAAAAAGTGGTGGAATTTAATAATTAGCTATTAAATGCCGAGATTATACTGAATTTATACTAAATACTCAACTGATGTGATCTGATTAAATCCAAAAAATTACCTGAGGTGATAGGTCTACTTATTTAGGAGGCATGTTGCCAAAATATGCCATATGATGATGATGGTTGACGAGTTACAGAAATGTTAATCAGTTACAGTTAATCAAGCAGTTACAGTTAATCAAGCAGTTAATCAAGTTACAGGTTAATCAAGCAAGGTTAGCCCAAAATTCTGAGTTTTGAAGATTAGTATATTGTCGTGCAATTAATAATTTAGTTTCATTTTGATCAGACTAATATGAGCGGACTAAATAGCAAGCGTAAGAAGATTATTGAAAGCAATTGACGAAAATCACAGTAGTTAATTACACGAAGGCGTCATCATCGGCTAACCCTTAATTCCTGTCCTTTTTCTTTCTTATTTATTCTTATAGTAGCACTGGAAACTAATCCATAAAGCCCCTTGCCTAAAGTGGATTTAATTGGTACCTAACAGTTTAACAGCTCTGAAAGTGAAAATCTAAAACAAAGAGAGAACACACACACGGAATCAAATTGATGAAAAAATTAAACATAGAGAAATAATAAGGATAAAAGCGATGAATGAATTAAATATTTAGAGTAAATAACAAGATAAAAAAAATAAAAAGAAAAAAAATAATTCCTCTCTTCGTTCCGTTCAAATTTAAAGACCACCCAAATGATCTATTTCTTCATTTCAGCAAAAAAATAGGAAAATTTTTACTTCAAGATTTTCTAATTTGCAAAGATGCAAAATTTTATTTATAATTGTATTTCATGGCGTTACTCGCATCGTTTTATGCGAAAAATTAACCCATTGTGATAAATTTAGACAATATAGTTGCTTACATAGATGAGCAAACAACATCGGGCGCAAAAAAGCTCCTTGTAAGACTTGTCTTGGGAAGAAATGCGCAAATTTTTGCAACCTGCGAAACAACTTTTTGCATCAGGTAGTGCAAAGCCACCTCGTTTGTGCCGGATGTACACGACGAAATTGACTGTAGTTTAAATTAAAATATTATGCTAATTAAAGACCCTAAAATAAATATTATGCTTATGCTAATTAAAGACCCATTTTGCTGCCATGATTCACGAGCGTTGCAACAATGCTTAGGCCAAAACATTTTTATCTTGAATTTTCCGAACAAAATTTTATATTCAGTTTGTCTCTGCATTTAATGGGTAATTAAAATAACAATTTTCAATCAATGTCGAAAAGTCGCTTTCATATTAGTAATTTTTCTTTCTTTAACAATATTGCGCTATCAGTAATCAATAGACTTTTTTATCTATATGCTCTTCAGTTTAATGTTGAGCATATTGATTTCCATTTATGTAGAAAATCGTATATGTGATAAGGTGTTGCATCCAGGAAAATTGACTCACAAATTAAAAATTTTCGTTCTTTAAAAATATTTTCCAGTCAGTATTTTCGCAGAAGACAATAGGCGCTGCACTTCTGGATATGTACTTTAAGTTTTATTCTGAACTTTGTATTTCTTAGTAACATTTTTATCTCCTCGAGGCAACGGCAGTTAACTAACTAACACGGCAATTTTCTCGATGCTCTGCCATGCACAGCTCGCTCACCTTCAACACACCAACAAAAACTGGAGCTCCATACACGACGCCCGATCTCGAGCACCATACAGGCGTCCATGGCAGTTTGTTGTTGGGCCATTTTTTATTATAATTGGCATTTCGAAGCCTTTCTATAACCAGGAAGTATAATGCAAAAATATGTGATTGATGTTTAAATTTTATACCGTGTCCATTGCAAATTTTTTTCTTTACTATTCTATTTGAATGATATTGTTTATTTTCAAATTGTAATCACAGGTGGTCCTACAATAACAGGCTTCTAGATATTTAATAATGATTTAGATCAGTGGTCCACTAACAGAGCCAACTTTACAATCAATTTGACATTTAATAGTTCAGAAAATAGAAGGAATCTTTGATTGTTAAAAAATTAATTTTTTAATCTCTTGATCAGTGGATCGTTGAATTGATTGACATGTGCTAGATGCATAAATTGACTTAATTTACATAAAAAATCTCCAAACGAGGTGCATCTCTTCTCATTCATAATTTTAAACACATTGCAGGGCATATTATCTGATATCAATTCCTCTAAAGCGTCCTTCACTCGTGCAACAAATCAGAGAAGAAAAAGTTGACCTACCTAAAGACGTTGAAGTTAAAACCCCAAGGATTTGAGGAGAGGCTTTTTGCTAAGGAAAGTTTGACGTTATAATTGAAGTGGAGTGCTTAGCGTAGGTCACGCCCTCTGAATGTATCCTACTTTTCAGTTCCTTATGCGTCATTTGAGAACGGACAGCGACTTAAATACCACAAATCAAATCTTTCACGCGTCTACTGTATATATGAAATCAATCTTGTACAGTAAAGTTATATCGACGCCATATACATGACCTAAAATATATGCGGCAGGACCTTTTCCTCTGTAATGGTGGGTGGCTTCTCGATCATTAAGCTATTTTCGTTTGGCGAAATTCCCAAAATAATCAATTATTTTAACAGGAGTATTATCTTTACTTATATTATCTACATGAGTCTCTTGGAGTATCCACATGAGGATTCATAACATCACGAGACATTTATTTTATTTCTATTTCACATAAAGTTAAATTTCGATCATTCTTTAATGTTTCTCTGAATTATTATCGCATAATTTTGTCACCTCACTTAAGAGTATAATTATACTTCATACTTATTATACTTAATACTACTTATAGAGTATAATGAAAATTTGTACGAGCTTTTCCGGTACAGGCATATGGTATTGGGAGATAAAGAATAAAAAGCAAATAAAAATCTTTCGTATCTGACCAATTTGACCAAGTCATCTAATATGTATAAAAACGACTAGTAAATTTTTCATTTGATTTTTTGATTTGTCATTAACAAAATGCGAAAAATTTGACACAATTTGTCGAATTATATGTGATTATCATATCATTATCATATCATTATCATATCACAATTATCATATGATATCTGATTATCATATCAATGTAAGCAAAACGCAAGCACACCTAGAGATCGTTCAACCATACTATATATTCAGCCCCATATAGTGAGCCAAGGGCACCTCTGAAGGTCACAGTCTTGATCGTAGGACTTTTCTACGATTCGGGCACCAGACCTGCGCGTCTCGGCCGGTGAGTCCGTCCCAGCGGTGAGTGCCGTCAAGCGTCCGGCTTTATTTATAGTAGTCAGCCACTCACTGTACGACTCGCACTGATGCCGTGCAATCACCTACGCAGTCAGTGGATCAATTTCAGTGCAAACTATAAGTTGTGTTGAAGCCGTGATAACTGAACAGAACTTTCATTAGCCTACGGATCATTTATTCCGATAGACATTCATCCAAACTACTAATATCATAATCGGTCTGTGTGCTCTAGAAAACTGTCTCCATGCAGAGGAGCAAGTCTTGTAAAAACTGTGAGTAATTTTTAAAACTAATGTGTAATTAAACTTCAATAGGAATCTTAAAATGCCCAAGTCAAGCGTAGAAATTTCAACTATGAAGAGCTAAGCCTGGTATATACAGTATCCGCTGCTGTGTTACTAGTTTCAAGCGCCCTTATATAGGCGACTGCGAAATGAGAGCTTGAAAATGAAGAGAAATGAGACGTTCTCTCGCCTATGGACGTACAGCATCGGAGATGGTATACGACAGACAAACGTAGAAGTCAATCAGTAACCTAACATCAGTAGATCAGTACATCAGAATACGTATAGTAGTACATCAGTATAGTAGTACATCAGTATAGTAGTACATCAGTATAGTAGTACATTAGTATATATAGGTACATCAGGAAATAAGAAGGCTGAAAGTGAAGTAAAGTAAGCTAGGCAATCCAGCACGATTCTGTCAACACAATTAAGAGCGAAATTATACGAGACTTCGATATATTTTTATTACTACAAGTATTAATAAGCATAAACTTGCATTATAGACATTCGCAAGCTTTATATATTCGTTGTTTTTTGTTCGTATCGAGTCTAAAATTATTTGATAAGATTTACTATTATATTATTTCCTTGCATACAAACGAATGATTTTCACTATAGATAAAATGTCTCAGATGTTCCCTTCTTATATATTCACTTGATCAGAATTCAGACGGAATTCATTACTTCGACAAAAAAATTGCGAACTTTTATTCAGTCATTCACTGTGAACTGAACGTAATAAATAATAATTTGTTTCCACAGACACACGTAAGATAAACATTATTATCCCTTCATGTTTACTTGATTTTTCTTTGCTATAAATTTTGATTTTGAACAATTGTGACCGCACCTGTGGACCGCACTACCGCTTTCGAAATGGAGGCGATGGAGCACCACCATAACCACACGGATCCTCTTTTCAATAGTAAGTCGTACTGTATTAGTAGGTATTCAACATTATTTTTTATATTGTCTTTGTGCGAGCTGCATCATTAAAAATCGCACGGTATAGTTGACTGATATAGTCTTTTATTTAAGGAAATAGGAAAAAACATGAGATTAAAAGTAGTGACAATTCGAAAAAAATGCTTTTAAGTAAAGAAGAATAATTAGGGCACATATTCATTTTTGGTATAAAATATTGACTTAAAATTTTAGGTTCTTGTTGTTCCGAACATGCATAAATTATCAGATTATCAAAACAATAAATTGCATTTGATTATTTACTACGCGGATATGAATGACGGTATGCGAAAGAAGGCTTGGTGAAGCGTCAAGTGTGTTGATGCCTCAAGTCTTTTGTGACAAGCTTGTCTCTTGTGGTCTTGCACGCTTCGTACCGAAGAGGTAATAAGTAAATATGAAGGGTGTATGAGCATATTCTGGTATTCAGTAACTATAGGAGTAACACTAATTAAGGGGGGTATACCCTCCAGAAAAACTTCCACATTTACAAACGGACGTTTCTGAAACTTCACACATATATGTAAAACCGAAATACAAGCGCATTTTGTTCGTATAATTTTTTTCTAAAAAATTAATAGAAAACGTGAAATTCATAGAAAACGGACAAAAAAGGGGGTACTTTAAAAATCGATTTCCTCCTAGAGTTTTGAAGCTACAGCGATGAGACATATACCATTCGATTTGTAAAGACCATACCTATCGAGTTATCGAGCCTTTTTTTACAACACTTCTCTTTAACTTCACTTCTTGTCTGTTTGTTTGTTTGTTTGTTTGTTTGTCTGTCTGCTACAAATTTTGTAATCGAAATTTAATACACTTCTACTTATCCTATCGATCTGAAATTTTGCACACTTGTGTAAAGTTGGAGACAATGCATGAATCAAATGTCAAAATAAATGATTTTAGAAATTAAAAAAAAATCAATATTAAAAAAATTGAAAAAATAATTTTATCAGCTACAAATCTTATAACTGATATTTGACACACTTTTATCTGTCTAATTGATCTGAAATTTTACACACTTGTGCGAAGTCAGAGTCAATGCATGAATCAATTAATAGAATGAATAATTAAAAAATTATATATTAAAAAAATTTATAAGTAGCTAGCAAAAGGGGTGTATCGTCACACTTTCCATAAACAGCTTAAATCATAGGTCACCACAATCATTTACCCTCAAATCTTACTCAACAAAATTAACTAATTACCTTCAATATTATTAAGAACAATTACCCCCAAATCTGCATAAACAGCTTAACAGGATCATTTACCACGAATCTTGCCCAACAAAATTAACCAATTACTCCCGAATCATGAGTTAACGATCATTTACCCCGATTTTACTACACTCTTTAACCGAAAACTCAGGACTTAACCTAGAGCGATTGCCTGAAAAATACTTATGTGGAATATATAATTGATTTAAATTTTTGAAATACTTTCCAGAACCGGGGTTCTCATCTTTATTAATCAACACAAAACTATAAGGTACTTTATACGTTTCATTA